>NC_091169.1:48545188-48744776 GCF_040958095.1 Procambarus clarkii | reverse complement strand
GTGTGTGTACAGCAGCTGTGTCACAGTGCTGGAGCAGGTGTGTGTGTGCACAGCAGCTGTGTCACAGTGCTGGAAGGTGTGTGTGTGTGTACAGCAGCTGTGTCACAGTCCTGGAGCAGGTGTGTGTGTGTACAGCAGCTGTGTCACAGTCCTGGAGCAGGTGTGTGTGTGTGTACAGCAGCTGTGTCACAGTGCTGGAGCAGGTGTGTGTGTGTACAGCAGCTGTGTCACAGTGCTGGAGCAGGTGTGTGTGGTACAGCAGCTGTGTCACAGTGCTGGAGCAGGTGTGTGTGTGTACAGCAGCTGTGTCACAGTCCTGGAGCAGGTGTGTGTGTGTATACAGCTGTGTCACAGTGCTGGAGCTGGAGTGTGTGTGTACAGCAGCTGTGTCACAGTGCTGGAGCAGGTGTGTGTGTGAACAGCAGCTGTGTCACAGTGCTGGAGCAGGTGACTGTGTACAGCAGCTGTGTCACAGTGCTGGAGCAGGTGTGTGTGTGTACAGCAGCTGTGTCACAGCCCTGGAGCAGGTGTGTGTGTACAGCAGCTGTGTCACAGTGCTGGAGCAGGTGTGTGTGTGTACAGCAGCTGTGTCACAGTGCTGGAGCAGGTGTGTGTGTGTACAGCAGCTGTGTCACAGTGCTGGAGCAGGTGTGTGTGTACAGCAGCTGTGTCACAGTGCTGGAGCAGGTGTGTGTGTGTACAGCAGCTGTGTCACAGTCCTGGAGCAGGTGTGTGTGTACAGCAGCTGTGTCACAGTGCTGGAGCAGGTGTGTGTGTACAGCAGCTGTGTCACAGTGCTGGAGCAGGTGTGTGTGTGTACAGCAGCTGTGTCACAGTGCTGGAGCAGGTGTGTGTGTACAGCAGCTGTGTCACAGTGCTGGAGCAGGTGTGTGTGTACAGCAGCTGTGTCACAGCTGGAGCAGGTGTGTGTGTGTACAGCAGCTGTGTCACAGTCCTGGAGCAGGTGTGTGTGTACAGCAGCTGTGTCACAGTGCTGGAGCAGGTGTGTGTGTACAGCAGCTGTGTCACAGTTGAGCAGAGGTGTGTGTGTACAGCAGCTGTGTCACAGTCCTGGGAGGTGTGTGTGTGTACAGCAGCTGTGTCACAGTGCTGGAGCAGGTGTGTGTGTACAGCAGCTGTGTCACAGTGCTGGAGCAGGTGTGTGTGTGTACAGCAGCTGTGTCACAGCTGGAGCAGAGGTGTGTGTGTGTACAGCAGCTGTGTCACAGTCCTGGAGCAGGTGTGTGTGTACAGCAGCTGTGTCACAGTGCTGGAGCAGGTGTGTGTGTGTACAGCAGCTGTGTCACAGTGCTGGAGCAGGGTGTGTGTGTGTACAGCAGCTGTGTCACAGTGCTGGAGCAGTGTGTGTGTGTACAGCAGCTGTGTCACAGTCTGGAGCAGGTGTGTGTGTGTACAGCAGCTGTGTCACAGTGCTGGAGCAGGTGTGTGTGTGTACAGCAGCTGTGTCACAGTGCTGGAGCAGAGGTGTGTGTGTACAGCAGCTGTGTCACAGTGCTGGAGCAGTGTGTGTGTGTGTACAGCAGCTGTGTCACAGTGCTGGAGCATGTGTGTGTGTGTACAGCAGCTGTGTCACAGTGCTGGAGCAGGTGTGTGTGTGTACAGCAGCTGTGTCACAGTGCTGGAGCAGGTGTGTGTGTGTACAGCAGCTGTGTCACAGTGCTGGAGCAGTGTGTGTGTGTGTGTACAGCAGCTGTGTCACAGTGCTGGAGCAGGTGTGTGTGTGTACAGCAGCTGTGTCACAGTGCTGGAGCAGGTGTGTGTGTACAGCAGCTGTGTCACAGTGCTGGAGCAGGTGTGTGTGTACAGCAGCTGTGTCACAGTGCTAGCAGGTGTGTGTGTGACAGCAGCTGTGTCACAGTGCTGGATTAGGTGTGTGTGTGTGTACAGCAGCTGTGTCACATTCCTGGAGCAGGTGTGTGTGTACAGCAGCTGTGTCACAGTGCTGGAGCAGGTGTGTGTGTGTACAGCAGCTGTCACAGCCCTGGAGCAGGTGTGTGTGTACAGCAGCTTTGTCACAGTGCTGGAGCAGGTGTGTGTGTGTACAGCAGCTGTGTCACAGTGCTGGAGCAGGTGTGTGTGTGTACAGCAGCTGTGTCACAGTGCTATAGCAGGTGTGTGTGTGCACAGCAGCTGTGTCACAGTGCTGGATTAGGTGTGTGTGTGTACAGCAGCTGTGTCACATTCCTGGAGCAGGTGTGTGTGTGTGTACAGCAGCTGTGTCACAGTCCTGGAGCAGGTGTGTGTGTGCACAGCAGCTGTGTCACAGTGCTGGAGCAGGTGTGTGTGTGTACAGCAGCTGTGTCACAGTCCTGGAGCAGTGTGTGTGTGTGTACAGCAGCTGTGTCACAGTCTGGAGCAGGTGTGTGTGTGTGTACAGCAGCTGTGTCACAGTGCTGGAGCAGGTGTGTGTGTGTACAGCAGCTGTGTCACAGTGCTGGAGCAGGTGTGTGTGTGTACAGCAGCTGTGTCACAGTGCTGGAGCAGGTGTGTGTGTGTGTACAGCAGCTGTGTCACAGCTGGAGCAGGTGTGTGTGTATAGCAGCTGTGTCACAGTGCTGGAGCAGGGTGTGTGTGTACAGCAGCTGTGTCACAGTGCTGGAGCAGGTGTGTGTGTACAGCAGCTGTGTCACAGTGCTGGAGCAGGTGACTGTGTACAGCAGCTGTGTCACAGTGCTGGAGCAGGTGTGTGTGTGTACAGCAGCTGTGTCACAGTGCTGGAGCAGGTGTGTGTGTACAGCAGCTGTGTCACAGTGCTGGAGCAGGTGTGTGTGTGTACAGCAGCTGTGTCACAGTGCTGGAGCAGGTGTGTGTGTGTACAGCAGCTGTGTCACAGTGCTGGAGCAGGTGTGTGTGTACAGCAGCTGTGTCACAGTGCTGGAGCAGGTGTGTGTGTGTGTACAGCAGCTGTGTCACAGTCCTGGAGCAGTGTGTGTGTGTACAGCAGCTGTGTCACAGTGCTGGAGCAGGTGTGTGTGTACAGCAGCTGTGTCACAGTGCTGGAGCAGGTGGTGTGTGTACAGCAGCTGTGTCACAGTGCTGGAGCAGGTGTGTGTGTGTACAGCAGCTGTGTCACAGTGCTGGAGCAGGTGTGTGTGTACAGCAGCTGTGTCACAGCCCTGGAGCAGGTGTGTGTGTGTGTAAAGCAGCTGTGTCACAGTGCTGGAGCAGGTGTGTGTGTGTACAGCAGCTGTGTCACATGTTGAGCAGAGGTGTGTGTGTACAGCAGCTGTGTCACAGTCCTGGAGGAGGTGTGTGTGTGTACAGCAGCTGTGTCACAGTGCTGGAGCAGGTATGTGTGTACAGCAGCTGTGTCACAGTGCTGGAGCAGGTGTGTGGGTGTGTACAGCAGCTGTGTCACAGTCCTGGAGCAGAGGTGTGTGTGTGTACAGCAGCTGTGTCACAGTCCTGGAGCAGGTGTGTGTGTGTACAGCAGCTGTGTCACAGTGCTGGAGCAGGTGTGTGTGTGTACAGCAGCTGTGTCACAGTCCTGGAGCAGGTGTGTGTGTGTGTACAGCAGCTGTGTCACAGTGCTGGAGCAGATGTGTGTGTGTACAGCAGCTGTGTCACAGTCTTGGACCAGGTGTGTGTGTGTACAGCAGCTGTGTCACAGTGCTGGAGCAGGTGTGTGTGTGTACAGCAGCTGTGTCACAGTGCTGGAGCAGAGGTGTGTGTGTGTACAGCAGCTGTGTCACAGTGCTGGAGCAGGTGTGTGTGTGTACAGCAGCTGTGTCACAGTGCTGGAGCAGGTGTGTGTGTGTACAGCAGCTGTGTCACAGTGCTGGAGCAGAGGTGTGTGTGTGTACAGCAGCTGTGTCACAGTGCTGGAGCAGGTGTGTGTGTGTACAGCAGCTGTGTCACAGTGCTGGAGCAGGTGTGTGTGTACAGCAGCTGTGTCACAGTGCTGGAGCAGGTGTGTGTGTACAGCAGCTGTGTCACAGTGCTGGAGCAGGTGTGTGTGTGTACAGCAGCTGTGTCACAGTGCTGGAGCAGGTGTGTGTGTGTACAGCAGCTGTGTCACAGTGCTGGAGCGGTGTGTGTGTGTACAGCAGCTGTGTCACAGTGCTGGAGCAGGTGTGTGTGTGTACAGCAGCTGTGTCACAGTGCTGGAGCAGGTGTGTGTGTACAGCAGCTGTGTCACAGTGCTGGAGCAGGTGTGTGTGTACAGCAGCTGTGTCACAGTGCTGGAGCAGGTGTGTGTGTGTACAGCAGCTGTGTCACAGTGCTGGAGCAGGTGTGTGTGTACAGCAGCTGTGTCACAGTGCTGGAGCAGGTGTGTGTGTGTACAGCAGCTGTGTCACAGTGCTGGAGCAGGTTGTGTGTGTACAGCAGCTGTGTCACAGTGCTGGAGCAGGTGTGTGTGTACAGCAGCTGTGTCACAGTGCTGGAGCAGGTGTGTGTGTGTACAGCAGCTGTGTCACAGTGCTGGAGCAGGTGTGTGTGTGTACAGCAGCTGTGTCACAGTGCTGGAGCAGGTGTGTGTGTGTACAGCAGCTGTGTCACAGTGCTGGAGCAGGTGTGTGTGTACAGCAGCTGTGTCACAGTTGGAGCAGGTGTGTGTGTGCAGCAGCTGTGTCACAGTGCTGGAGCAGGTGTGTGTGTGTACAGCAGCTGTGTCACAGTGCTGGAGCAGGTGTGTGTGTGTACAGCAGCTGTGTCACAGTGCTGGAGCAGGTGTGTGTGTGTACAGCAGCTGTGTCACAGTGCTGGAGCAGGTGTGTGTGTACAGCAGCTGTGTCACAGTGCTGGAGCAGGTGTGTGTGTACAGCAGCTGTGTCACAGTGCTGGAGCAGGTGTGTGTGTACAGCAGCTGTGTCACAGTGCTGGAGCAGGTGTGTGTGTGTACAGCAGCTGTGTCACAGTGCTGGAGCAGGTGTGTGTGTACAGCAGCTGTGTCACAGTGCTGGAGCAGGTGTGTGTGTGTACAGCAGCTGTGTCACAGTGCTGGAGCAGGTGTGTGTGTGTACAGCAGCTGTGTCACAGTGCTGGAGCAGGTGTGTGTGTACAGCAGCTGTGTCACAGTGCTGGAGCAGGTGTGTGTGTGTACAGCAGCTGTGTCACAGTGCTGGAGCAGGTGTGTGTGTACAGCAGCTGTGTCACAGTGCTGGAGCAGGTGTGTGTGTGTACAGCAGCTGTGTCACAGTGCTGGAGCAGGTGTGTGTGTGTACAGCAGCTGTGTCACAGTGCTGGAGCAGGTGTGTGTGTGTACAGCAGCTGTGTCACAGTGCTGGAGCAGGTGTGTGTGTACAGCAGCTGTGTCACAGTGCTGGAGCAGGTGTGTGTGTGTACAGCAGCTGTGTCACAGCCCTGGAGCAGGTGTGTGTGTACAGCAGCTGTGTCACAGTGCTGGAGCAGGTGTGTGTGTGTACAGCAGCTGTGTCACAGTGCTGGAGCAGGTGTGTGTGTGTACAGCAGCTGTGTCACAGTGCTGGAGCAGGTGTGTGTGTGTACAGCAGCTGTGTCACAGTGCTGGAGCAGGTGTGTGTGTACAGCAGCTGTGTCACAGTGCTGGAGCAGGTGTGTGTGTGTACAGCAGCTGTGTCACAGTGCTGGAGCAGGTGTGTGTGTGTACAGCAGCTGTGTCACAGTGCTGGAGCAGGTGTGTGTGTACAGCAGCTGTGTCACAGCTGGAGCAGGTGTGTGTGTGTACAGCAGCTGTGTCACAGTCCTGGAGCAGGTGTGTGTGTACAGCAGCTGTGTCACAGTGCTGGAGCAGGTGTGTGTGTGTACAGCAGCTGTGTCACAGTGCTGGAGCAGGTGTGTTGTGTACAGCAGCTGTGTCACAGTGCTGGAGCAGGTGTGTGTGTGTACAGCAGCTGTGTCACAGTGCTGGAGCAGGTGTGTGTGTACAGCAGCTGTGTCACAGTGCTGGAGCAGGTGTGTGTGTGTACAGCAGCTGTGTCACAGTGCTGGAGCAGGTGTGTGTGTGTACAGCAGCTGTGTCACAGTGCTGGAGCAGGTGTGTGTGTGTACAGCAGCTGTGTCACAGTGCTGGAGCAGGTGTGTGTGTACAGCAGCTGTGTCACAGTGCTGGAGCAGGTGTGTGTGTGTGTACAGCAGCTGTGTCACAGTGCTGGAGCAGGTGTGTGTGTGTACAGCAGCTGTGTCACAGTGCTGGAGCAGGTGTGTGTGTACAGCAGCTGTGTCACAGTGCTGGAGCAGGTGTGTGTGTGTACAGCAGCTGTGTCACAGTCTGGAGCAGGTGTGTGTGTGTGTACAGCAGCTGTGTCACAGTGCTGGAGCAGGTGTGTGTGTGTACAGCAGCTGTGTCACAGTGCTGGAGCAGGTGTGTGTGTACAGCAGCTGTGTCACAGTGCTGGAGCAGGTGTGTGTGTGTACAGCAGCTGTGTCACAGTGCTAGCAGGTGTGTGTGTGTACAGCAGCTGTGTCACAGTGCTGGAGGTGTGTGTGTGTGTACAGCAGCTGTGTCACAGTGCTGGAGCAGGTGTGTGTGTACAGCAGCTGTGTCACAGTGCTGGAGCAGGTGTGTGTGTGTACAGCAGCTGTGTCACAGCTGGAGCAGGTGTGTGTGTACAGCAGCTGTGTCACAGTGCTGGAGCAGGTGTGTGTGTGTACAGCAGCTGTGTCACAGTGCTGGAGCAGGTGTGTGTGTGTACAGCAGCTGTGTCACAGTGCTGGAGCAGGTGTGTGTGTGTACAGCAGCTGTGTCACAGTGCTGGAGCAGGTGTGTGTGTGTACAGCAGCTGTGTCACAGTCCTGGAGCAGGTGTGTGTGTGTACAGCAGCTGTGTCACAGTCCTGGAGCAGGTGTGTGTGTGTACAGCAGCTGTGTCACAGTGCTGGAGCAGGTGTGTGTGTGTACAGCAGCTGTGTCACAGTGCTGGAGCAGGTGTGTGTGTGTGTACAGCAGCTGTGTCACAGCTGGAGCAGGTGTGTGTGTGTGTACAGCAGCTGTGTCACAGTGCTGGAGCAGGTGTGTGTGTGTACAGCAGCTGTGTCACAGTGCTGGAGCAGGTGTGTGTGTGTACAGCAGCTGTGTCACAGTGCTGGAGCAGGTGTGTGTGTGTACAGCAGCTGTGTCACAGTGCTGGAGCAGGTGTGTGTGTGTGTACAGCAGCTGTGTCACAGTGCTGGAGCAGGTGTGTGTGTACAGCAGCTGTGTCACAGTGCTGGAGCAGGTGTGTGTGTACAGCAGCTGTGTCACAGTGCTGGAGCAGGTGTGTGTGTGTACAGCAGCTGTGTCACAGTGCTGGAGAGGTGTGTGTGTGTGTACAGCAGCTGTGTCACAGTGCTGGAGCAGGTGTGTGTGTGTACAGCAGCTGTGTCACAGTGCTGGAGCAGGTGTGTGTGTGTACAGCAGCTGTGTCACAGTGCTGGAGCAGGTGTGTGTGTGTACAGCAGCTGTGTCACAGTGCTGGAGCAGGTGTGTGTGTACAGCAGCTGTGTCACAGTGCTGGAGCAGGTGTGTGTGTGTACAGCAGCTGTGTCACAGTGCTGGAGCAGGTGTGTGTGTGTACAGCAGCTGTGTCACAGTGCTGGAGCAGGTGTGTGTGTGTACAGCAGCTGTGTCACAGTGCTGGAGCAGGTGTGTGTGTACAGCAGCTGTGTCACAGTGCTGGAGCAGGTGTGTGTTGTACAGCAGCTGTGTCACAGTGCTGGAGCAGGTGTGTGTGTACAGCAGCTGTGTCACAGTGCTGGAGCAGGTGTGTGTGTGTACAGCAGCTGTGTCACAGTGCTGGAGCAGGTGTGTGTGTGTACAGCAGCTGTGTCACAGTGCTGGAGCAGGTGTGTGTGTTACAGCAGCTGTGTCACAGTGCTGGAGCAGTGTGTGTGTGTGTACAGCAGCTGTGTCACAGTGCTGGAGCAGGTGTGTGTGTGTACAGCAGCTGTGTCACAGTGCTGGAGCAGGTGTGTGTGTACAGCAGCTGTGTCACAGTGCTGGAGCAGGTGTGTGTGTGTACAGCAGCTGTGTCACAGTGCTGGGAGAGGTGTGTGTGTGACAGCAGCTGTGTCACAGTGCTGGAGCAGGTGTGTGTGTGTACAGCAGCTGTGTCACAGTGCTGGAGCAGGTGTGTGTGTGTACAGCAGCTGTGTCACAGTGCTGGAGCAGGTGTGTGGTGTACAGCAGCTGTGTCACAGTGCTGGAGCAGGTGTGTGTGTGTACAGCAGCTGTGTCACAGTGCTGGAGCAGGTGTGTGTGTGTACAGCAGCTGTGTCACAGTGCTGGAGCAGGTGTGTGTGTACAGCAGCTGTGTCACAGTGCTGGAGCAGGTGTGTGTGTACAGCAGCTGTGTCACAGTGCTGGAGCAGGTGTGTGTGTACAGCAGCTGTGTCACAGTGCTGGAGCAGGTGTGTGTGTACAGCAGCTGTGTCACAGTGCTGGAGCAGGTGTGTGTGTGTAGCAGCTGTGTCACAGTGCTGGAGCAGGTGTGTGTGTGTACAGCAGCTGTGTCACAGTGCTGGAGCAGGTGTGTGTGTGTACAGCAGCTGTGTCACAGTGCTGGAGCAGGTGTGTGTGTACAGCAGCTGTGTCACAGTGCTGGAGCAGGTGTGTGTGTGTACAGCAGCTGTGTCACAGCCCTGGAGCAGGTGTGTGTGTACAGCAGCTGTGTCACAGTGCTGGAGCAGGTGTGTGTGTGTACAGCAGCTGTGTCACAGTGCTGGAGCAGGTGTGTGTGTGTACAGCAGCTGTGTCACAGTGCTGGAGCAGGTGTGTGTGTACAGCAGCTGTGTCACAGTGCTGGAGCAGGTGTGTGTGTGTGTACAGCAGCTGTGTCACAGTGCTGGAGCAGGTGTGTGTGTACAGCAGCTGTGTCACAGTGCTGGAGCAGGTGTGTGTGTACAGCAGCTGTGTCACAGTGCTGGAGCAGGTGTGTGTGTGTACAGCAGCTGTGTCACAGTGTTGGAGCAGGTGTGTGTGTGTACAGCAGCTGTGTCACAGTGCTGGAGCAGGTGTGTGTGTACAGCAGCTGTGTCACAGCTGGAGCAGGTGTGTGTGTGTACAGCAGCTGTGTCACAGTGCTGGAGCAGGTGTGTGTGTACAGCAGCTGTGTCACAGTGCTGGAGCAGGTGTGTGTGTGTACAGCAGCTGTGTCACAGTTGAGCAGGTGTGTTGTGTACAGCAGCTGTGTCACAGTCCTGGAGCAGGTGTGTGTGTGTACAGCAGCTGTGTCACAGTGCTGGAGCAGGTGTGTGTGTACAGCAGCTGTGTCACAGTGCTGGAGCAGGTGTGTGTGTGTACAGCAGCTGTGTCACAGTCCTGGAGCAGAGGTGTGTGTGTGTACAGCAGCTGTGTCACAGTCCTGGAGCAGGTGTGTGTGTGTACAGCAGCTGCGTCACAGTGCTGGAGCAGGTGTGTGTGTGTACAGCAGCTGTGTCACAGTGCTGGAGCAGGTGTGTGTGTGTGTACAGCAGCTGTGTCACAGTGCTGGAGCAGGTGTGTGTGTGTACAGCAGCAGTGTCACAGTGCTGGAGCAGTGTGTGTGTGTGTGTACAGCAGCTGTGTCACAGTCCTGGAGCAGGTGTGTGTGTGTACAGCAGCTGTGTCACAGTGGGAGCAGGTGTGTGTGTGTACAGCAGCTGTGTCACAGTGCTGGAGCAGGTGTGTGTGTGTACAGCAGCTGTGTCACAGTCCTGGAGCAGGTGTGTGTGTACAGCAGCTGTGTCACAGTGCTGGAGCAGGTGTGTGTGTGTACAGCAGCTGTGTCACAGTGTATAGCAGGTGTGTGTGTGCACAGCAGCTGTGTCACAGTGCTGGAAGGTGTGTGTGTGTGTACAGCAGCTGTGTCACATTCCTGGAGCAGGTGTGTGTGTGTACAGCAGCTGTGTCAGTGCTGGAGCAGGTGTGTGTGTGCACAGCAGCTGTGTCACAGTGCTGGATTAGGTGTGTGTGTGTACAGCAGCTGTGTCACAGTCCTGGAGCAGGTGTGTGTGTGTGTACAGCAGCTGTGTCACAGTCCTGGAGCAGGTGTGTGTGTGTGTACAGCAGCTGTCGTCACAGTGCTGGAGCAGGTGTGTGTGTGTACAGCAGCTGTGTCACAGTGCTGAAGCAGTGTGTGTCGTGTACAGCAGCTGTGTCACAGTGCTGGAGCAGGTGTGTGTGTATACAGCAGCTGTGTCACAGTGCTGGAGCAGGTGTGTGTGTGTGTACAGCAGCTGTGTCACAGTGCTGGAGCAGGTGTGTGTATGTACAGCAGCTGTGTCACAGTGCTGGAGCAGGTTGTGTGTGTACAGCAGCTGTGTTACAGTGCTGGAGCAGGTGTGTGTGTGTACTGCAGTCTGTGTCACACTGCTGGAGCAGAGGTGTGTGTGTGTACAGCAGCTGTGTCACAGTGCTGGAGCAGGTGTGTGTGTGTGTATAGAAGCTGTGTCACAGTGCTGGAGCAGTGGTGTGTGTGTGTACAGCAGCTTTGTCACAGTGGCTGGAGCAGGTGTGTGTGTGTACAGCAGCTGTGCTCACAGTGTTGGAGCAGGTTGTGTATGTACACTAGCAGCTGTGTCACAGTTGCTGGAGCAGGTGTGTGTGTTACAGCAGCTGTGTCACTGTGCTGGAGCAGAGGTGTGTGTGTGTTCAGCAGCTTGTGTCACAGTGCTGGAGCAGGTGTGTGTGTGTACAGCAGCTGTGTCACAGTGCTGGAGCAGAGGTGGTGTGTGTACAGCAGCTGTGTCACAGTGCTGGAGTAGGTGTGTGTATGTACAGCAGCTGTGTCACAGTGCTGGAGCAGGTGTGTGTGTACAGCAGCTGTGTCTCAGTGCTGGAGCAGGTGTGTGTGTGTACAGCAGCTGTGTAACACTGCTGGAGCAGAGGTGTGTGTGTGTACAGCAGCTGTGTCACAGTGCTGGAGCTGGTGTGTGTGTTTACAGCAGCTGTGTCACAGTGCTGGAGCAGTGGTGTGTGTGTGTACAGCAGCTGTGTCACAGTGCTGGAGCAGGTGTGTGTGTGTACAGCAGCTGTGTCACAGTGCTGGAACAGGTGTGTGTGTACAGCAGCTGTGTCACAGTGCTGGAGCAGGTGTGTGTGTGTACAGCAGCTGTGTCACAGTGCTGGAGCAGAGGTGTGTGTGTGTGTGAACAGCAGCTGTGTCACAGTGCTGGAGCAGGTGTGTGTGTGTACAGCAGCTGTGTCACAGTGCTGGAGCAGAGGTGTGTGTGTGTACAGCACCTGTGTCACAGTGCTGGAGCAGGTGTGTGTGTGTACAGCAGCTGTGTCACAGTCCTGGAGCAGGTGTGTGTGTACAGCAGCTGTGTCACAGTGCTGGAGCAGGTGTGTGTGTGTACAGCAGCTGTATCACAGTGCTGGAGCAGGTGTGTGTGTGTACAGCAGCTGTGTCACAGTGCTGGAGCAGGTGTGTGTGTGTACAGCAGCTGTGTCACAGTGCTGGAGCAGGTGTGTGTGTGTACAGCAGCTGTGTCACAGTCCTGGAGCAGGTGTGTGAGTACAGCAGCTGTGTCACAGTGCTGGAGCAGGTGTGTGTGTGTACAGCATCTGTGTCACAGTGCTGGAGCAGGTGTGTGTGTACAGCAGCTGTCACAGTGCTTGAGCAGGTGTGTGTGTGTACAGCAGCTGTGTCACAGTGCTGGAGCAGGTGTGTGTGTGTACAGCAGCTGTGTCACAGTGCTGGAGCAGGTGTGTGTGTACAGCAGCTGTGTCACAGTGCAGGAGCAGGTGCGTGTGTACAGCAGCTGTGTCACAGTGCTGAAGCAGGTGTGTGTGTACAGCAGCTGTGTCACAGTCCTGGAGCAGGTGTGTGTGTGTTTACAGCTGTGTCACAGTGCTGGAGCAGGTGTGTGTGTGTACAGCAGCTGTGTCACAGTGTTGGAGCAGGTGTGTGTGTGAACAGCAGCTGTGTCACAGTGTTGGAGCAGGTGTGTGTGTACAGCAGCTGTGTCACAGTGCTGGAGCAGGTGTGTGTGTGTACAGCAGCTGTCACAGCCCTGGAGCAGGTGTGTGTGTACAGCAGCTTTGTCACAGTGCTGGAGCAGGTGTGTGTGTGTACAGCAGCTGTGTCACAGTGCTGGAGCAGGTGTGTGTGTGTACAGCAGCTGTGTCACAGTGCTGGAGCAGGTGTGTGTGTAGAGCAGCTGTGTCACAGTGCTGGAGCAGGTGTGTGTGTGTACAGCAGCTGTGTCACAGTCCTGGAGCAGGTGTGTGTGTACAGCAGCTGTGTCACAGTCCTGGATCAGGTGTGTGTGTACAGCAGCTGTGTCACAGTGCTGGAGCAGGTGTGTGTGTGTACAGCAGCTGTGTCACAGTGTTGGAGCAGGTGTGTGTGTGTACAGCAGCTGTGTCACAGTGCTGGAGCAGGTGTGTGTGTACAGCAGCTGTGTCACAGCCCTGGAGCAGGTGTGTGTGTGTGTAAAGCAGCTGTGTCACAGTCTTGGAGCGGAGGTGTGTGTGTACAGCAGCTGTGTCACAGTGCTGGAACAGGTGTGTGTGTACAGCAGCTGTGTCACAATGTTGAAGCAGAGGTGTGTTTGTGTACAGTAACTGTGTCACAGTCCTGGAGCAGGTGTGTGTGTGTACAGCCGCTGTGTCGCAGTGCTGGAGCAGGTATGTGTGTACAGCAGCTGTGTCACAGTGCTGGAGCAGGTGTGTGTGTGTACAGCAGCTGTGTCACAGTCCTGGAGCAGAGGTGTGTGTGTGTACAGCAGCTGTGTCACAGTCCTGGAGCAGGTGTGTGTGTGTACAGCAACTGTGTCACAGTGCTGGAGCAGGTGTGTGTGTGTACAGCAGCTGTGTCACAGTCCTGGAGCAGGTGTGTGTGTGTGTACAGCAGCTGTGTCACAGTCCTGGAGCAGGTGTGTGTGTGTACAGCAGCTGTATCACAGTCCTGGAGCAGGTGTGTGTGTGTGTGTACAGCAGCTGTGTCACAGTGCTGGAGCAGGTGTGTGTGTGTACAGCAGCTGTGTCACAGTCCTGGAGCAGGTGTGTGTGTACAGCAGCTGTGTCACAGTGCTGGAGCAGGTGTGTGTGTGTACAGCAGCTGTGTCACAGTGCTGGAGCAGGTGTGTGTGTGCACAGCAGCTGTGTCACAGTGTTGGAGCAGGTGTGTGTGTGAACAGCAGCTGTGTCACAGTGTTGGAGCAGGTGTGTGTGTACAGCGGCTGTGTCACAGTGCTGGAGCAGGTGTGTGTGTGTACAGCAGCTGTCACAGCCCTGGATCAGGTGTGTGTGTACAGCAGCTTTGTCACAGTGCTGGAGCAGGTGTGTGTGTGTACAGCAGCTGTGTCACAGTGCTGGAGCAGGTGTGTGTGTGTGTACAGCAGCTGTGTCACAGTCCTGGAGCAGGTGTGTGTGTACAGCAGCTGTGTCACAGTGCTGGATCAGGTGTGTGTGTACAGCAGCTGTGTCACAGTGCTGGAGCAGGTGTGTGTGTGTACAGCAGCTGTGTCAAAGTGTTGGAGCAGGTGTGTGTGTGTACAGCAGCTGTGTCACAGTGCTGGAGCAGGTGTGTGTGTACAGCAGCTGTGTCACAGCCCTGGAGCAGGTGTGTGTGTGTGTAAAGCAGCTGTGTCACAGTCCTGGAGCGGAGGTGTGTGTGTACAGCAGCTGTGTCACAGTGCTGGAGCAGGTGTGTGTGTGTACAGCAGCTGTGTCACAATGTTGAAGCAGAGGTGTGTTTGTGTACAGTAACTGTGTCACAGTCCTGGAGCAGGTGTGTGTGTGTACAGCCGCTGTGTCGCAGTGCTGGAGCAGGTATGTGTGTACAGCAGCTGTGTCACAGTGCTGGAGCAGGTGTGTGTGTGTACAGCAGCTGTGTCACAGTCCTGGAGCAGAGGTGTGTGTGTGTACAGCAGCTGTGTCACAGTCCTGGAGCAGGTGTGTGTGTGTACAGCAACTGTGTCACAGTGCTGGAGCAGGTGTGTGTGTGTACAACAGCTGTGTCACAGTCCTGGAGCAGGTGTGTGTGTGTGTACAGCAGCTGTGTCACAGTGCTGGAGCAGGTGTGTGTGTGTACAGCAGCTGTGTCACAGTCCTGGAGCAGGTGTGTGTGTGTGTACAGCAGCTGTGTCACAGTCCTGGAGCAGGTGTGTGTGTGTACAGCACCTGTATCACAGTCCTGGAGCAGGTGTGTGTGTGTGTATGTACAGCAGCTGTGTCACAGTGCTGGAGCAGGTGTGTGTGTGTACAGCAGCTGTGTCACAGTCCTGGAGCAGGTGTGTGTGTACAGCAGCTGTGTCACAGTGCTGGAGCAGGTGTGTGTGTGTGCAGCAGCTGTGTCACAGTGCTATAGCAGGTGTGTGTGTGCACAGCAGCTGTGTCACAGTGCTGGATTAGGTGTGTGTGTGTGTACAGCAGCTGTCTCACATTCCTGGAGCAGGTGTGTGTGTGTGTACAGCAGCTGTGTCACTGTCCTGGAGCAGGTGTGTGTGTGCACAGCAGCTGTGTCACAGTGCTGGATTAGGTGTGTGTGTGTGTACAGCAGCTGTGTCACAGTCCTGGAGCAGGTGTGTGTGTGTGTACAGCAGCTGTGTCACAGTCCTGGAGCAGGTGTGTGTGTGTGTACAGCAGCTGTGTCACAGTGCTGGAGCAGGTGTGTGTGTGTACAGCAGCTGTGTCACAGTGCTGAAGCAGGTGTGTGTGTGTACAGCAGCTGTGTCACAGTGCTGGAGCAGGTGTGTGTGTATACAGCAGCTGTGTCACAGTGCTGGAGCAGGTGTGTGTGTGTGTACAGCAGCTGTGTCACAGTGCTGGAGCAGGTGTGTGTATGTACAGCAGCTGTGTCACAGTGCTGGAGCAGGTGTGTGTGTACAGCAGCTGTGTTACAGTGCTGGAGCAGGTGTGTGTGTGTACTGCAGCTGTGTCACACTGCTGGAGCAGAGGTGTGTGTGTGTACAGCAGCTGTGTCACAGTGCTGGAGCAGGTGTGTGTGTGTGTATAGAAGCTGTGTCACAGTGCTGGAGCAGTGGTGTGTGTGTGTACAGCAGCTGTGTCACAGTGCTGGAGCAGGTGTGTGTGTGTACAGCAGCTGTGTCACAGTGTTGGAGCAGGTGTGTATGTACAGCAGCTGTGTCACAGTGCTGGAGCAGGTGTGTGTGTGTACAGCAGCTGTGTCACTGTGCTGGAGCAGAGGTGTGTGTGTGTTCAGCAGCTGTGTCACAGTGCTGGAGCAGGTGTGTGTGTGTACAGCAGCTGTGTCACAGTGCTGGAGCAGAGGTGTGTGTGTACAGCAGCTGTGTCACAGTGCTGGAGTAGGTGTGTGTATGTACAGCAGCTGTGTCACAGTGCTGGAGCAGGTGTGTGTGTACAGCAGCTGTGTCTCAGTGCTGGAGCAGGTGTGTGTGTGTACAGCAGCTGTGTCACACTGCTGGAGCAGAGGTGTGTGTGTGTACAGCAGCTGTGTCACAGTGCTGGAGCAGTGGTGTGTGTGTGTACAGCAGCTGTGTCACAGTGCTGGAGCAGGTGTGTGTGTGTACAGCAGCTGTGTCACAGTGCTGGAACAGGTGTGTGTGAACAGCAGCTGTGTCACAGTGCTGGAGCAGGTGTGTGTGTGTACAGCAGCTGTGTCACAGTGCTGGAGCAGAGGTGTGTGTGTGTGAACAGCAGCTGTGTCACAGTGCTGGAGCAGGTGTGTGTGTGTACAGCAGCTGTGTCACAGTGCTGGAGCAGAGGTGTGTGTGTGTACAGCACCTGTGTCACAGTGCTGGAGCAGGTGTGTGTGTGTACAGCAGCTGTGTCACAGTCCTGGAGCAGGTGTGTGTGTACAGCAGCTGTGTCACAGTGCTGGAGCAGGTGTGTGTGTGTACAGCAGCTGTGTCACAGTGCTGGAGCAGGTGTGTGTGTGTACAGCAGCTGTGTCACAGTGCTGGAGCAGGTGTGTGTGTGTACAGCAGCTGTGTCACAGTGCTGGAGCAGGTGTGTGTGTGTACAGCAGCTGTGTCACAGTCCTGGAGCAGGTGTGTGAGTACAGCAGCTGTGTCACAGTGCTGGAGCAGGTGTGTGTGTGTACAGCATCTGTGTCACAGTGCTGGAGCAGGTGTGTGTGTACAGCAGCTGTCACAGTGCTTGAGCAGGTGTGTGTGTGTACAGCAGCTGTGTCACAGTGCTGGAGCAGGTGTGTGTGTGTACAGCAGCTGTGTCACAGTGCTGGAGCAGGTGTGTGTGTACAGCAGCTGTGTCACAGTGCAGGAGCAGGTGCGTGTGTACAGCAGCTGTGTCACAGTGCTGAAGCAGGTGTGTGTGTACAGCAGCTGTGTCACAGTCCTGGAGCAGGTGTGTGTGTGTTTACAGCTGTGTCACAGTGCTGGAGCAGGTGTGTGTGTGTACAGCAGCTGTGTCACAGTGTTGGAGCAGGTGTGTGTGTGAACAGCAGCTGTGTCACAGTGTTGGAGCAGGTGTGTGTGTACAGCAGCTGTGTCACAGTTCTGGAGCAGGAGTGTGTGTGTACAGCAGCTGTCACAGCCCTGGAGCAGGTGTGTGTGTACAGCAGCTTTGTCACAGTGCTGGAGCAGGTGTGTGTGTGTACAGCAGCTGTGTCACAGTGCTGGAGCAGGTGTGTGTGTGTACAGCAGCTGTGTCACAGTGCTGGAGCAGGTGTGTGTGTAGAGCAGCTGTGTCACAGTGCTGGAGCAGGTGTGTGTGTGTACAGCAGCTGTGTCACAGTCCTGGAGCAGGTGTGTGTGTACAGCAGCTGTGTCACAGTGCTGGATCAGGTGTGTGTGTACAGCAGCTGTGTCACAGTGCTGGAGCAGGTGTGTGTGTGTGTACAGCAGCTGTGTCACAGTGTTGGAGCAGGTGTGTGTGTGTACAGCAGCTGTGTCACAGTGCTGGAGCAGGTGTGTGTGTACAGCAGCTGTGTCACAGCCCTGGAGCAGGTGTGTGTGTGTGTAAAGCAGCTGTGTCACAGTCCTGGAGCGGAGGTGTGTGTGTACAGCAGCTGTGTCACAGTGCTGGAGCAGGTGTGTGTGTACAGCAGCTGTGTCACAATGTTGAAGCAGAGGTGTGTTTGTGTACAGTTACTGTGTCACAGTCCTGGAGCAGGTGTATGTGTGTACAGCCGCTGTGTCGCAGTGCTGGAGCAGGTATGTGTGTACAGCAGCTGTGTCACAGTGCTGGAGCAGGTGTGTGTGTGTGTACAGCAGCTGTACTCACCTAGTTGTACTCACCTAGTTGTGTTTGCGGGGGTTGAGCTCTGGCTCTTTGGTCCCGCCTCTCAACCGTCAATCAACAGGTGTACAGATTCCTGAGCCTATCGGGCTCTGTCATATCTACACTTGAAACTGTGTATGGAGTCAGCCTCCACCACATCACCCCCTAATGCATTCCATTTGTCAACCACTCTGACACTAAAAAAGTTCTTTCTAATATCTCTGTGGCTCATTTGGGCACTCAGTTTCCACCTGTGTCCCCTTGTGCGTGTTCCCCTTGTGTTAAATAGACTGTCTTTATCTACCCTATCAATCCCCTTCAGAATCTTGAATGTGGTGATCATGTCCCCCCTAACTCTTATGTCTTCCAGCGAAGTGAGGTTTAATTCCCGTAGTCTCTCCTCGTAGCTCATACCTCTCAGCTCGGGTACTAGTCTGGTGGCAAACCTTTGAACCTTTTCCAGTTTAGTCTTATCCTTGACTAGATATGGACTCCATGCTGGGGCTGCATACTCCAGGATTGGCCTGACATATGTGGTATACAAAGTTCTGAATGATTCTTTACACAAGTTTCTGAATGCCGTTCGTATGTTGGCCAGCCTGGCATATGCCGCTGATGTTATCCGCTTGATATGTGCTGCAGGAGACAGGTCTGGCGTGATATCAACCCCCAAGTCTTTTTCCTTCTCTGACTCCTGAAGAATTTCCTCTCCCAGATGATACCTTGTATCTGGCCTCCTGCTCCCTACACCTATCTTCATTACATTACATTTGGTTGGGTTAAACTCTAACAACCATTTGTTCGACCATTCCTTCAGCTTGTCTAGGTCTTCTTGAAGCCTCAAACAGTTCTCTTCTGTTTTAATCCTTCTCATAATTTTAGCATCGTCCGCAAACATTGAGAGAAATGAATCGATACCCTCCGGGAGATCATTTACATATATCAGAAACAAGATAGGACCGAGTACAGAGCCCTGTGGGACTCCACTGGTGACTTCACGCCATTCGGAGGTCTCACCCCTCACCGTAACTCTCTGCTTCCTATTGCTTAGATACTCCCTTATCCACTGGAGCACCTTACCAGCTACACCTGCCTGTCTCTCCAGCTTATGTACCAGCCTCTTATGCGGTACTGTGTCAAAGGCTTTCCGACAATCCAAGAAAATGCAGTCCGCCCAGCCCTCTCTTTCTTGCTTAATCTGTGTCACCTGATCGTAGAATTCTATCAAGCCTGTAAGGCAAGATTTACCCTCCCTGAATCCATGTTGGCGATTTGTCACGAAGTCCCTTCTCTCCAGATGTGTTACCAGGTTTTTTCTCACGATCTTCTCCATCACCTTGCATGGTATACAAGTCAAGGACACTGGCCTGTAGTTCAGTGCCTCTTGTCTGTCGCCCTTTTTGTATATTGGGACCACATTCGCCGTCTTCCATATTTCTGGTAGGTCTCCCGTCTCTAGTGACTTACTATACACTATGGAGAGTGGCAAGCAAAGTGCCTCTGCACACTCTTTCAGTACCCATGGTGAGATCCCATCTGGACCAACCGCCTTTCTAACATCCAGATCCAGCAGGTGTCTCTTGACCTCCTCTCTCGTAATTTCGAACTCCTCCAAGGCCGCCTGGTTTACCTCCCTTTCTCCTAGCACAGTGACCTCACCCTGTTCTATTGTGAAGACCTCCTGGAACCTCTTGTTGAGTTCCTCACACACCTCTCTGTCATTCTCTGTATACCTGTCCTCGCCTGTTCTAAGTTTCAATACCTGTTCTTTCACTGTTGTTTTCCTTCTGATGTGACTGTGGAGTAGCTTTGGTTCGGTCTTGGCTTTGTTTGCTATATCATTTTCAAAATTTTTCTCTGCTTCTCTTCTCACCCTGACGTACTCATTCCTGGTTCTCTGGTATCTCTCCCTGCTTTCTGGTGTTCTGTTATTCCGGAAGTTCCTCCACGCCTTTTTGTTCAGTTTCTTCGCTTCCATACATGCCCTATTATACCATGGATTCTGCTGTTGCTTCTCGGATTTTTCCCTTTGGGCCGGGATGAACCTGTTTACTGCCTCCTGACACTTTTGGGTAACATAGTCCATCATACCCTGTACAGACTTGTCTCTGAGGTCTGTGTCCCAAGGTATTTCACTTAGGAAACTTCTCATCTGTTCATAATTCCCCTTTCGGTATGCCAGCCTTTTGATTCCTAGTTCTTTTTGGGGGGAGATAAGTCCTAGCTCTACCAGGTACTCAAAGTTCAATACACTGTGGTCACTCATTCCCAAGGGCGCTTCCATCTTAACTTCCCTTATATCCCATTCATTTAGGGTAAATATCAAATCAAGCATTGCTGGTTCATCTTCTCCTCTCATTCTTGTTGGCTCTTTGGTATGCTGGCTTAGAAAGTTTCTTGTTGCCACGTCCAGCAGCTTAGCTCTCCATGTTTCTGGTCCTCCATGCGGGTCTCTGTTCTTCCAATCTATCTTCCCATGGTTGAAGTCTCCCATAATTAGTAGTCCAGATCCATTCCTGCTAGCAACAGAAGCTGCTCTTTCTATTATGTTAATGGTGGCCATGTTGATTCTATCATATTCCTGTCTAGGTCTTCTGTCATTTGGTGGTGGATTATATATGACTGCGACTATAATTTTTTCCCCTCCATTTGTTACAGTACCTGCTATGTAGTCACTGAAACCTTCACAGCCCTGAATATCCATCTCCTCAAAATCCCAGCCTTTTCTTACCAGCAGAGCTACACCACCCCCACCTCTTCCTTCCCTCTCTTTCCGCATAACATAATAGTCCTGTGGGAACACTGCATTTGTTATTGTTTTCGTGATCTTTGTTTCTGTGAGGGCTATTATGTCTGGGTTTTCTTCTAGTACCAGTTCTCCAAGCTCATTTGCTTTATTTGTAATTCCATCTATGTTAGTGTACATCGCTTTGAGGCTCACTTTCTTCTGTCCCTTCTCAAATCGCCTCCTTGGTGAGTGTTCTGCTGGTGGGGGAGGCTGTTCCATGGGTGTGAGGACCTGTGAGGTGGGTAACAGGATCTCAGAGGATACTGGAATGAGAGGCGGGGGATCCAGTGAAGGGGGAGGGACAGGGAGGGTATGGGGTGAAAGGGGAGGGAGGACGGGAAGGAAAGGGGGGGAGGGAGGACTCGGGAGGAGGGGAGGGGTAGAAGGGTGGGGATTGGGTGTGGGGGGAGGGAGATTTGGCTGAACTTTTGAGTGGGGGCAGGGAGGGTTTGGGGTAGGGGGGTTTTCTATGCAGAGGAGGGAGGCGGGGTTGTCCTCCCTTCTGGTGTTACTGGGTAGCTGGTTGTGGGTTCCCCCCTCGCCTCTGGGGGTGTTGTGTTGGGAGCTGTGACTTCCTGGTTTTCCCCTCTCGCCCTGCGCCTCTTCCTTGCTTCTGCCGCCACGGCTCTCTCCTCTCTTGTCATGTCTCGCTGGAGGAATACATTTTTTAATTTTCCCACGTTTTTCAGGGAGCTCTTCCTTGATAGGATCCTCTCCTTTGTGTTCTCGTTTGCAAACACTATCTTTATCATTCGGTCTCGGTCTTTGTTGTACCGGCCTAGCCTGAAAACCTTCTCAATGCTATGCTCGGCCCCTTCCATGTCTAGTGCCTTTAGTACTTCATTCACTGCTGCTTTGTCCTTATCATTCCACTCTGTCCTATTGGTTCCTTCCTGTTCCTTAATACCCACAGCAACCACTGATCTTTTCCTTTCCAGCAGTTGGCTAGTGGAGCGTGCCGCCTCCTGCGAGGTGGCTGCTTTCATGGCCACCTCCATCACTGCAGTCATTACTTCAGAGTTATTTTTTTTTTAGTATTTCCGCAAATGTTGCTTTTATTGTGGCATTCTCATCCAGAAAACTATTACCACTTTCTCCCTAGGTGGTTTTCTGATTCTCAGCCTCGATACCGTTATCTTTGAGGGTTCTAATCTCCTCCTTTGCTGCTGTCAGCTCTCTTTTCAGGTTGCTTATTTCGTTCTTTATTTCCTGCATCATTTCTTGCATCTCACTCTTGATGTCCTCCAGAAACTGGGCGAACATTTCCTTCATCTCGTCACCTTGGCTCTTTCCTGCTCCCCTGGGACCCCTGGGAGCTGTGTCACAGTCCTGGAGCAGGTGTGTGTGTGTGTACAGCAGCTGTATCACAGTGCTGGAGCAGGTGTGTGTGTGTACAGCAGCTGTGTCACAGTGCTGGAGCAGGTGTGTGTGTGTACAGCAGCTGTGTCACAGTGCTGGAGCAGGTGTGTGTGTGTACAGCAGCTGTGTCACAGTGCTGGAGCAGGTGTGTGTGTGTGTACAGCAGCTGTGTCACAGTGCTGGAGCAGGTGTGTGTGTGTGTACAGCAGCTGTGTCACAGTGCTGGAGCAGGTGTGTGTGTGTACAGCAGCTTTGTCACAGTGCTGGAGCAGGTGTGTGTGTGTACTGCAGCTGTGTCACACTGCTGGAGCAGAGGTGTGTGTGTGTACAGCAGCTGTGTCACAGTGCTGGAGCAGGTGTGTGTGTGTACAGAAGCTGTGTCACAGTGCTGGAGCAGTGGTGTGTGTGTGTACAGCAGCTGTGTCACAGTGCTGGAGCAGGTGTGTGTGTACAGCAGCTGTGTCACAGTGCTGGAGCAGGTGTGTATGTACAGCAGCTGTGTCACAGTGCTGGAGCAGGTGTGGGTGTGTGTGTGTACAGCAGCTGTGTCACAGTGCTGGAGCACAGGTGTGTGTGTGTACAGCAGCTGTGTCACAGTGCTGTCGCAGGTGTGTGTGTGTACAGCAGCTGTGTCACAGTGCTGGAGCAGAGGTGTGTGTGTGTACAGCAGCTGTGTCACAGTGCTGGAGCAGGAGTGTGTGTGTACAGCAGCTGTGTCACAGTGCTGGAGCAGGTGTGTGTGTGTACAGCAGCTGTGTCACAGTGCTAGAGCAGGTGTTTGTGTGTACAGCAGCTGTGTCACAGTGCTGGAGCAGGTGTGTGTGTACAGCAGCTGTCACAGTGCTTGAGCAGGTGTGTGTGTGTACAGCAGCTGTGTCACAGTGCTGGAGCAGGTGTGTGTGTGTACAGCAGCTGTGTCACAGTGCTGGAGCAGGTGTGTGTGTACAGCAGCTGTGTCACAGTGCAGGAGCAGGTGCGTGTGTACAGCAGCTGTGTCACAGTGCTGAAGCAGGTGTGTGTGTACAGCAGCTGTGTCACAATCCTGGAGCAGGTGTGTGTGTGTTTACAGCTGTGTCACAGTGCTGGAGCAGGTGTGTGTGTGAACAGCAGCTGTGTCACAGTGTTGGAGCAGGTGTGTGTGTGAACAGCAGCTGTGTCACAGTGTTGGAGCAGGTGTGTGTGTACAGCAGCTGTGTCACAGTGCTGGGGCAGGTGTGTGTGTGTACAGCAGCTGTCACAGCCCTGGAGCAGGTGTGTGTGTACAGCAGATTTGTCACAGTGCTGGAGCAGGTGTGTGTGTGTACAGCAGCTGTGTCACAGTGCTGGAGCAGGTGTGTGTGGGTACAGCAGCTGTGTCACAGTGCTGGAGCAGGTGTGTGTGTAGAGCAGCTGTGTCACAGTGCTGGAGCAGGTGTGTGTGTGTACAGCAGCTGTGTCACAGTCCAGGAGCAGGTGTGTGTGTACAGCAGCTGTGTCACAGTGCTGGATCAGGTGTGTGTGTACAGCAGCTGTGTCACAGTGCTGGAGCAGGTGTGTGTGTGTACAGCAGCTGTGTCACAGTGTTGGAGCAGGTGTGTGTGTGTGTACAGCAGCTGTGTCACAGTGCTGGAGCAGGTGTGTGTGTACAGCAGCTGTGTCACAGCCCTGGAGCAGGTGTGTGTGTGTGTAAAGCAGCTGTGTCACAGTCCTGGAGCGGAGGTGTGGTGTGTACAGCAGCTGTGTCACAGTGCTGGAGCAGGTGTGTGTGTGTACAGCAGCTGTGTCACAATGTTGAAGCAGAGGTGTGTTTGTGTACAGTAACTGTGTCGCAGTCCTGGAGCAGGTGTGTGTGTGTACAGCCGCTGTGTCGCAGTGCTGGAGCAGGTATGTGTGTACAGCAGCTGTGTCACAGTGCTGGAGCAGGTGTGTGTGTGTACAGCAGCTGTGTCACAGTCCTGGAGCAGAGGTGTGTGTGTGTACAGCAGCTGTGTCACAGTCCTGGAGCAGGTGTGTGTGTGTACAGCAACTGTGTCACAGTGCTGGAGCAGGTGTGTGTGTGTACAGCAGCTGTGTCACAGTCCTGGAGCAGGTGTGTGTGTGTGTACAGCAGCTGTGTCACAGTGCTGGAGCAGGTGTGTGTGTGTACAGCAGCTGTGTCACAGTCCTGGAGCAGGTGTGTGTGTGTGTACAGCAGCAGTGTCACAGTCCTGGAGCAGGTGTGTGTGTGTACAGCAGCTGTATCACAGTCCTGGAGCAGGTGTGTGTGTGTGTGTACAGCAGCTGTGTCACAGTGCTGGAGCAGGTGTGTGTGTGTACAGCAGCTGTGTCACAGTCCTGGAGCAGGTGTGTGTGAACAGCAGCTGTGTCACAGTGCTGGAGCAGGTGTGTGTGTGTACAGCAGCTGTGTCACAGTGCTGGAGCAGGTGTGTGTGTGCACAGCAGCTGTGTCACAGTGCTGGATTAGGTGTGTGTGTGTGTACAGCAGCTGTGTCACAGTCCTGGAGCAGGTGTGTGTGTGTGTACAGCAGCTGTGTCACAGTCCTGGAGGCAGGTGTGTGTGTGCACAGCAGCTGTGTCACAGTGCTGGATTAGGTGTGTGTGTGTGTACAGCAGCTGTGTCACAGTCCTGGAGCAGGTGTGTGTGTGTGTACAGCAGCTGTGTCACAGGTGCTGGAGCAGGTGTGTGTGTGTGTACAGCAGCTGTGTCACAGTGCTGGAGCAGGTGTGTGTGTGTACAGCAGCTGTGTCACAGTGCTGGAGCAGGTGTGTGTGTGTAAAGCAGCTGTGTCACAGTGCTGGAGCAGGTGTGTGTGTGTACAGCAGCTGTGTCACAGTGCTGGAGCAGGTGTGTGTGTGTGTACAGCAGCTGTGTCACAGTGCTGGAGCAGGTGTGTGTGTGTACAGCAGCTGTGTCACAGTGCTGGAGCAGGTGTGTGTGTGTACAGCAGCTTTGTCACAGTGCTGGAGCAGGTGTGTGTGTGTACTGCAGCTGTGTCACACTGCTGGAGCAGAGGTGTGTGTGTGTACAGCAGCTGTGTCACAGTGCTGGAGCAGGTGTGTGTGTGTGTACAGAAGCTGTGTCACAGTGCTGGAGCAGTGGTGTGTGTGTGTACAGCAGCTGTGTCACAGTGCTGGAGCAGGTGTGTGTGTACAGCAGCTGTGTCACAGTGCTGGAGCAGGTGTGTGTGTGTACAGCAGCTGTGTCACAGTCCTGGAGCAGGTGTGTGTGTACAGCAGCTGTGTCACAGTGCTGGATCAGGTGTGTGTGTACAGCAGCTGTGTCACAGTGCTGGAGCAGGTGTGTGTGTGTACAGCAGCTGTGTCACAGTGTTGGAGCAGGTGTGTGTGTGTACAGCAGCTGTGTCACAGTGCTGGAGCAGGTGTGTGTGTACAGCAGCTGTGTCACAGCCCTGGAGCAGGGTGTGTGTGTGTTGTAAAGCAGCTGTGTCACAGTCCTGGAGCGGAGGTGTGTGTGTACAGCAGCTGTGTCACAGTGCTGGAGCAGGTGTGTGTGTGTACAGCAGCTGTGTCACAATGTTGAAGCAGAGGTGTGTTTGTGTACAGTAACTGTGTCGCAGTCCTGGAGCAGGTGTGTGTGTGTACAGCCGCTGTGTCGCAGTGCTGGAGCAGGTATGTGTGTACAGCAGCTGTGTCACAGTGCTGGAGCAGGTGTGTGTGTGTACAGCAGCTGTGTCACAGTCCTGGAGCAGAGGTGTGTGTGTGTACAGCAGCTGTGTCACAGTCCTGGAGCAGGTGTGTGTGTGTACAGCAACTGTGTCACAGTGCTGGAGCAGGTGTGTGTGTGTACAGCAGCTGTGTCACAGTCCTGGAGCAGGTGTGTGTGTGTGTACAGCAGCTGTGTCACAGTGCTGGAGCAGGTGTGTGTGTGTACAGCAGCTGTGTCACAGTCCTGGAGCAGGTGTGTGTGTGTGTACAGCAGCTGTGTCACAGTCCTGGAGCAGGTGTGTGTGTGTACAGCAGCTGTATCACAGTCCTGGAGCAGGTGTGTGTGTGTGTGTACAGCAGCTGTGTCACAGTGCTGGAGCAGGTGTGTGTGTGTACAGCAGCTGTGTCACAGTCCTGGAGCAGGTGTGTGTGTACAGCAGCTGTGTCACAGTGCTGGAGCAGGTGTGTGTGTGTGTACAGCAGCTGTGTCACAGTGCTGGAGCAGGTGTGTGTGTGCACAGCAGCTGTGTCACAGTGCTGGATTAGGTGTGTGTGTGTACAGCAGCTGTGTCACAGTCCTGGAGCAGTGTGTGTGTGTGTACAGCAGCTGTGTCACAGTCCTGGAGCAGGTGTGTGTGTGCACAGCAGCTGTGGTCACAGTGCTGGATTAGGTGTGTGTGTGTGTACAGCAGCTGTGTCACAGTCCCTGGAGCAGGTGTGTGTGTGTGTATAGCAGCTGTGTCACAGTCCTGGAGCAGGTGTGTGTGTGTGTACAGCAGGTGTGTCACAGTGCTGGAGCAGGTGTGTGTGTGTACAGCAGCTGTGTCACAGTCCTGGAGCAGGTGTTGTGGTGTGTACAGCAGCTGTGTCACAGGTCCTGGAAGCAGGTGTGTGTGTGTACAGCAGCTGTATCACAGTCCTGGAGCAGGTGTGTGTGTGTGTGTACAGCAGCTGTGTCACAGTGCTGGAGCAGGTGTGTGGGTGTACAGCAGCTGTGTCACAATGTTGAAGCAGAGGTGTGTTTGTGTACAGTAAACTGTGTCGCAGTCCTGGAGCAGGTGTGTGTGTGTACAGCCGCTGTGTCGCAGTGCTGAGCAGGTAGTGTGTGTACAGCAGCTGTGTCACAGTGCTGGAGCAGGTGTGTGTGTGTACAGCAGCTGTGTCACAGTCCTGGAGCAGAGGTGTGTGTGTGTACAGCAGCTGTGTCACAGTCCTGGAGCAGGTGTGTGTGTGTACAGCAACTGTGTCACAGTGCTGGAGCAGGTGTGTGTGGTGTACAGCAGCTGTGTCACAGTCCTGGAGCAGGTGTGTGTTGTGTACAGCAGCTGTGTCACAGTGCTGGAGCAGGTGTGTGTGTGTACAGCAGCTGTGTCACAGTCCTGGAGCAGGTGTGTGTGTGTGTACAGCAGCAGTGTCACAGTCCTGGAGCAGGTGTGTGTGTGTACAGCAGCTGTATCACAGTCCTGGAGCAGGTGTGTGTGTGTGTGTACAGCAGCTGTGTCACAGTGCTGGAGCAGGTGTGTGTGTGTACAGCAGCTGGGTCACAGTCCTTGAGAGCAGGTGTGTGTGAACAGCAGCTGTGTCACAGTGCTGGAGCAGGTGTGTGTGTGTACAGCAGCTGTGTCACAGTGCTGGAGCAGGTGTGTGTGTGCACAGCAGCTGTGTCACAGTGCTGGATTAGGTGTGTGTGTGTGTACAGCAGCTGTGTCACAGTCCTGGAGCAGGTGTGTGTGTGTGTACAGCAGCTGTGTCACAGTCCTGGAGCAGGTGTGTGTGTGCACAGCAGCTGTGTCACAGTGCTGGATTAGGTGTGTGTGTGTGTACAGCAGCTGTGTCACAGTCCTGGAGCAGGTGTGTGTGTGTGTACAGCAGCTGTGTCACAGTCCTGGAGCAGGTGTGTGTGTGTGTACAGCAGCTGTGTCACAGTGCTGGAGCAGGTGTGTGTGTGTACAGCAGCTGTGTCACAGTGCTGGAGCAGGTGTGTGTGTGTAAAGCAGCTGTGTCACAGTGCTGGAGCAGGTGTGTGTGTGTACAGCAGCTGTGTCACAGTGCTGGAGCAGGTGTGTGTGTGTGTACAGCAGCTGTGTCACAGTGCTGGAGCAGGTGTGTGTGTGTACAGCAGCTGTGTCACAGTGCTGGAGCAGGTGTGTGTGTGTACAGCAGCTTTGTCACAGTGCTGGAGCAGGTGTGTGTGTGTACTGCAGCTGTGTCACACTGCTGGAGCAGAGGTGTGTGTGTGTACAGCAGCTGTGTCACAGTGCTGGAGCAGGTGTGTGTGTGTGTACAGAAGCTGTGTCACAGTGCTGGAGCAGTGGTGTGTGTGTGTACAGCAGCTGTGTCACAGTGCTGGAGCAGGTGTGTGTGTACAGCAGCTGTGTCACAGTGCTGGAGCAGGTGTGTGTGTGTACAGCAGCTGTGTCACAGTCCTGGAGCAGGTGTGTGTGTACAGCAGCTGTGTCACAGTGCTGGATCAGGTGTGTGTGTACAGCAGCTGTGTCACAGTGCTGGAGCAGGTGTGTGTGTGTACAGCAGCTGTGTCACAGTGTTGGAGCAGGTGTGTGTGTGTACAGCAGCTGTGTCACAGTGCTGGAGCAGGTGTGTGTGTACAGCAGCTGTGTCACAGCCCTGGAGCAGGTGTGTGTGTGTGTAAAGCAGCTGTGTCACAGTCCTGGAGCGGAGGTGTGTGTGTACAGCAGCTGTGTCACAGTGCTGGAGCAGGTGTGTGTGTGTACAGCAGCTGTGTCACAATGTTGAAGCAGAGGTGTGTTTGTGTACAGTAACTGTGTCGCAGTCCTGGAGCAGGTGTGTGTGTGTACAGCCGCTGTGTCGCAGTGCTGGAGCAGGTATGTGTGTACAGCAGCTGTGTCACAGTGCTGGAGCAGGTGTGTGTGTGTACAGCAGCTGTGTCACAGTCCTGGAGCAGGGTGTGTGTGTGTACAGCAGCTGTGTCACAGTCCTGGAGCAGGTGTGTGTGTGTACAGCAACTGTGTCACAGTGCTGGAGCAGGTGTGTGTGTGTACAGCAGCTGTGTCACAGTCCTGGAGCAGGTGTGTGTGTGTGTACAGCAGCTGTGTCCACAGTGCTGGAGCAGGTGTGTGTGTGGTACAGCAGCTGTGTCACAGTCTGGAGCAGGTGTGTGTGTGTGTACAGGCAGCTGTGTCACAAGTCCTGGAGCAGGGTGTGTGTGTGTACAGCAGCTGTATCACAGTCCTGGAGCAGGTGTGTGTGTGTGTGTAACAGCAGCTGTGTCACAGTGCATGGAGCAGGTGTGTGTGTGTACAGCAGCTGTGTCACAGTCCTGGAGCAGGTGTGTGTTGTACAGCAGCTGTGTCACAGTGCTGGAGGCAGGTGTGTGTGGTGTACAGCAGCTGTGTCCACAGTGCCTGGAGCAGGTGTGTGTGTGCACAGCAGCTGTGTCACAGTGCTGGATTAGGTGTGTGTGTGTGTACAGCAGCTGTGTCACAGTCCTGGAGCAGGTGTGTGTGTGTACAGCAGCTGTGTCACAGTGCCTGGAGCAGGTGTTGTGTGTACAGCAGCTGTTGTCACAGTGCTGGATTAGGTGTGTGTGTGTGTACAGCAGCTGTGTCACAGTCCTGGAGCAGGGTGTGTGTGTGTGTATGCAGCTGTGTCACAGTCCTGGAGCAGGTGTGTGTGTGTGTACAGCAGGTGTAGTCACAGTGCTTAGGAGCAGGTGTGTGTGTGTACAGCAGCTGTGTCACAGTCCTGGAGCACACACAGGTGTGTGTGGTGTGTACAGCAGCTGTGGCACAGTCCTGGTAGGCAGGTGTGTGTGGTGTACAGCAGCTGTATCACAAGTCCTGGAGCAGGTGTGTGTGTGTGTGTACAGCAGCTGTGTCACAGTGCTGGAGCAGGATGTGTGTGTGTACAGCAGCTGGTGTCACAGTCCTGGAGGCAGGTTTGGGTGTGTACAGCAGCTGTTGTCCACACTGCTGGGCAGGTGTGTTGTGTGTCAGCAGCTGTGTCACAGTGCTGAGCAGGTGTGTGTGTGCACAGCAGCTTGTCACAGTGCTGGATTAGGTGTGTGTGTGGGTACAGCAGCTGTGTCACAGTCCCTGGAAGAAGGTGTGTGGTGTGTGTACAGCAGCTGTGTCACAAGTCCTGGAGCAGGGTGTGTGTGTGCACAGCAGCTGTGTCACAGTGCTGGATTAGGTGTGTGTGTGTGTACAGCAGCTGTGTCACAGTCCTGGAGCAGGTGTGTGTGTGTGTACAGCAGCTGTGTCACAGTCCTGGAGCAGGTGTGTGTGTGTGTACAGGCAGCTGTGTCACAGTGCTGGAGCAGGTGTGTGTGTGTACAGCAGCTGTGTCACAGTGCTGGAGCAGGTGTGGGTGTGTAAAGCAGCTGTGTCACAGTGCTGGAGCAGGTGTGTGTGTGGTACAGCAGCTGTGTCACAGTGCTGGAGCAGGTGTGTGTGTGTGTACAGCAGCTGTGTCACAGTGCTGGAGCAGGTGTGTGTGTGTACAGCAGCTGTGTCACAGTGCTGGAGCAGGTGTGTGTGTGTACAGCAGCTTTGTCACAGTGCTGGAGCAGGTGTGTGTGTGTACTGCAGCTGTGTCACACTGCTGGAGCAGAGGTGTGTGTGTGTGTACAGCAGCTGTGTCACAGTGCTGGAGCAGGTGTGTGTGTGTACAGAAGCTGTGTCACAGTGCTGGAGCTAGGTGGTGTGTGTGTGTACAGCAGCTGTGTCACAGTGCTGGAGCAGGTGTGTGTGTACAGCAGCTGTGGTCACAGTGCTGGAGCAGGTGTGGTATGTACAGCAGCTGTGTCACAGTGCTGGAGCAGGGTGTGTGTTGTGGTGTACAGCAGCTGTGTCACAGTGCTGGAGCAGAGTGTGTGTGTGTGTACAGCAGCTTGTGTCACAGTGCTGGAGCAGGTGTGTGTGTGTACAGCAGCTGTATCACAGCGCTGGAAGCAGACGTGTGTGTTGATGTACAGCAGCTGTGTCACAGTGCTGGAGCAGGAGTGTAGTGTGTACAGCAGCTGTGTCACAAGTGCTGGAGCAGGTGTGTTTGTGTACAGCAGCTGTGTCCACAGTGCTGGAGCAGGTGTGTTGTGTGTACAGCAGCTGTGTCACAGTGCTGGAGCAGGTGTGTGTGTGTACAGCAGCTGTGTCACAGTGCTGGAGCAGGTGTGTGTGTGTACAGCAGCTGTGTCACAGTGCTTGGAGCAGGTGTGTGTGTGTACAGCAGCTGTGTCACAGTGCTGGAGCAGGTGTGTGTGTGTACAGCAGCTGTGTCACAGTGCTGGAGCAGGGGTGTGTGTGTACAGCAGCTGTGTCACAGTGCTGGAGCAGGTGTGTGTGTGTACAGCAGCTGTGTCACAGTGCTGGAGCAGGTGTGTGTGTGTACAGCAGCTGTGTCACAGTGCTGGAGCAGGTGTGTGTGTGTACAGCCGCTGTGTCGCAGTGCTGGAGCAGGTATGTGTGTACAGCAGCTGTGTCACAGTGCTGGAGCAGGTGTGTGTGTGTACAGCAGCTGTGTCACAGTCCTGGAGCAGAGGTGTGTGTGTGTACAGCAGCTGTGTCACAGTCCTGGAGCAGGTATGTGTGTGTACAGCAGCTGTGTCACAGTCCTGGAGCAGAGGTGTGTGTGTGTACAGCAGCTGTGTCACAGTCCTGGAGCAGGTGTGTGTGTGTACAGCAACTGTGTCAGAGTGCTGGAGCAGGTGTGTGTGTGTACAGCAGCTGTGTCACAGTGCTGGAGCAGGTGTGTGTGTGTACAGAAGCTGTGTCACAGTGCTGGAGCAGTGGTGTGTGTGTGTACAGCAGCTGTGTCACAGTGCTGGAGCAGGTGTGTGTGTACAGCAGCTGTGTCACAGTGCTGGAGCAGGTGTGTATGTACAGCAGCTGTGTCACAGTGCTGGAGCAGGTGTGTGTGTGTGTGTACAGCAGCTGTGTCACAGTGCTGGAGCAGAGGTGTGTGTGTGTACAGCAGCTGTGTCACAGTGCTGGAGCAGGTGTGTGTGTGTACAGCAGCTGTGTCACAGTGCTGGAGCAGACGTGTGTGTGTGTACAGCAGCTGTGTCACAGTGCTGGAGCAGGAGTGTGTGTGTACAGCAGCTGTGTCACAGTGCTGGATCAGATGTGTGTGTACAGCAGCTGTGTCACAGTGCTGGAGCAGGTGTTTGTGTGTACAGCAGCTGTGTCACAGTGCTGGAGCAGGTGTGTGTGTACAGCAGCTGTGTCACAGTGCTGGAGCAGGTGTGTGTGTGTACAGCAGCTGTGTCACAGTGTTGGAGTAGGTGTGTGTGTGTGCAGCAGCTGTGTCACAGTGCTGGAGCAGGTGTGTGTGTGTACAGCAGCTGTGTCACAGTGCTGGAGCAGGTGTGTGTGTACAGCAGCTGTGTCACAGTGCTGGAGCAGGTGTGTGTGTACAGCAGCTGTGTCACAGTGCTGGAGCAGGTGTGTGTGTACAGCAGCTGTGTCACAGTGCTGGAGCAGGTGTGTGTGTGTACAGCCGCTGTGTCGCAGTGCTGGAGCAGGTATGAGTGTACAGCAGCTGTGTCACAGTGCTGGAGCAGGTGTGTGTGTGTACAGCAGCTGTGTCACAGTCCTGGAGCAGAGGTGTGTGTGTGTACAGCAGCTGTGTTCACAGTGCTGGAGCAGGTGTGTGTGTGTGTACACGCAGCTGTGTCACAGTCCTGGAGCAGAGGTGTGTGTGTGTACAGCAGCTGTGTCACAGTCCTGGAGCAGGTGTGTGTGTGTACAGCTACTGTGTCACAGTGCTGGAGCAGGTGTGTGTGTGTACAGCAGCTGTGTCACAGTCCTGGAGCAGGTGTGTGTGTGTGTACAGCAGCTGTGTCACAGTGCTGGAGCAGGTGTGTGTGTGTACAGCAGCTGTGTCACAGTCCTGGAGCAGGTGTGTGTGTGTGTGTACAGCAGCTGTGTCACAGTCCTGGAGCAGGTGTGTGTGTGTACAGCAGCTGTATCACAGTCCTGGAGCAGGTGTGTGTGTGTGTGTACAGCAGCTGTGTCACAGTGCTGGAGCAGGTGTGTGTGTGTACAGCAGCTGTGTCACAGTCCTGGAGCAGGTGTGTGTGTACAGCAGCTGTGTCACAGTGCTGGAGCAGATGTGTGTGTGTACAGCAGCTGTGTCACAGTGCTGGAGCAGGTGTGTGTGTGCACAGCATCTGTGTCACAGTGCTGGATTAGGTGTGTGTGTGTGTACAGCAGCTGTGTCACAGTCCTGGAGCAGGTGTGTGTGTGTGTACAGCAGCTGTGTCACAGTCCTGGAGCAGGTGTGTGTGTGCACAGCAGCTGTGTCACAGTGCTGGATTAGGTGTGTGTGTGTGTACAGCAGCTGTGTCACAGTCCTGGAGCAGGTGTGTGTGTGTGTACAGCAGCTGTGTCACAGTCCTGGAGCAGGTGTGTGTGTGTGTACAGCAGCTGTGTCACAGTGCTGGAGCAGGTGTGTGTGTGTACAGCAGCTGTGTCACAGTGCTGGAGCAGGTGTGTGTGTGTACAGCAGCTGTGTCACAGTGCTGGAGCAGGTGTGTGTGTGTACAGCAGCTGAGTCACAGTGCTGGAGCAGGTATGTGTGTGTGTACAGCAGCTGTGTCACAGTGCTGGAGCAGGTGTGTGTGTGTACAGCAGCTGTGTCACAGTGCTGGAGCAGGTGTGTGTGTGTACAGCAGCTTTGTCACAGTGCTGGAGCAGGTGTGTGTGTGTACTGCAGCTGTGTCACACTGCTGGAGCAGAGGTGTGTGTGTGTACAGCAGCTGTGTCACAGTGCTGGAGCAGGTGTGTGTGTGTACAGAAGCTGTGTCACAGTGCTGGAGCAGTGGTGTGTGTGTGTACAGCAGCTCTGTCACAGTGCTGGAGCAGGTGTGTGTGTACAGCAGCTGTGTCACAGTGCTGGAGCAGGTGTGTATGTACAGCAGCTCTGTCACAGTGCTGGAGCAGGTGTGTGTGTGTGTGTGTACAGCAGCTGTGTCACAGTGCTGGAGCAGAGGTGTGTGTGTGTACAGCAGCTGTGTCACAGTGCTGGAGCAGGTGTGTGTGTGTACAGCCGCTGTGTCACAGTGCTGGAGCAGACGTGTGTGTGTGTACAGCAGCTGTGTCACAGTGCTGGAGCAGGAGTGTGTGTGTACAGCAGCTGTGTCACAGTGCTGGAGCAGGTGTGTGTGTGTACAGCAGCTGTGTCACAGTGCTGGAGCAGGTGTTTGTGTGTACAGCAGCTGTGTCACAGTGCTGGAGCAGGTGTGTGTGTGTACAGCTGCTGTGTCACAGTGCTGGAGCAGGTGTGTGTGTGTACAGCAGCTGTGTCACAGTGTTGGAGTAGGTGTGTGTGTGTGCAGCAGCTGTGTCACAGTGCTGGAGCAGGTGTGTGTGTGTACAGCAGCTGTGTCACAGTGCTGGAGCAGGTGTATGTGTACAGCAGCTGTGTCACAGTGCTGGAGCAGGTGTGTGTGTACAGCAGCTGTGTCACAGTGCTGGAGCAGGTGTGTGTGTGTACAGCAGCTGTGTCACAGTCCTGGAGCAGGTGTGTGTGTGTGTACAGCAGCTGTGTCACAGTCCTGGAGCAGGTGTGTGTGTGTACAGCAGCTGTATCACAGTCCGGGAGCAGGTGTGTGTGTGTGTGTACAGCAGCTGTGTCACAGTGCTGGAGCAGGTGTGTGTGTGTACAGCAGCTGTGTCACAGTCCTGGAGCAGGTGTGTGTGTACAGCAGCTGTGTCACAGTGCTGGAGCAGGTGTGTGTGTGTACAGCAGCTGTGTCACAGTGCTGGAGCAGGTGTGTGTGTGCACAGCAGCTGTGTCACAGTGCTGGATTAGGTGTGTGTGTGTGTACAGCAGCTGTGTCACAGTCCTGGAGCAGGTGTGTGTGTGTGTACAGCAGCTGTGTCACAGTCCTGGAGCAGGTGTGTGTGTGCACAGCAGCTGTGTCACAGTGCTGGATTAGGTGTGTGTGTGTGTACAGCAGCTGTGTCACAGTCCTGGAGCAGGTGTGTGTGTGTGTACAGCAGCTGTACTCACCTAGTTGTACTCACCTAGTTGTGTTTGCGGGGGTTGAGCTCTGGCTCTTTGGTCCCGCCTCTCAACCGTCAATCAACAGGTGTACAGATTCCTGAGCCTATCGGGCTCTGTCATATCTACACTTGAAACTGTGTATGGAGTCAGCCTCCACCACATCACCCCCTAATGCATTCCATTTGTCAACCACTCTGACACTAAAAAAGTTCTTTCTAATATCTCTGTGGCTCATTTGGGCACTCAGTTTCCACCTGTGTCCCCTTGTGCGTGTTCCCCTTGTGTTAAATAGACTGTCTTTATCTACCCTATCAATCCCCTTCAGAATCTTGAATGTGGTGATCATGTCCCCCCTAACTCTTATGTCTTCCAGCGAAGTGAGGTTTAATTCCCGTAGTCTCTCCTCGTAGCTCATACCTATCAGCTCGGGTACTAGTCTGGTGGCAAACCTTTGAACCTTTTCCAGTTTAGTCTTATCCTTGACTAGATATGGACTCCATGCTGGGGCTGCATACTCCAGGATTGGCCTGACATATGTGGTATACAAAGTTCTGAATGATTCTTTACACAAGTTTCTGAATGCCGTTCGTATGTTGGCCAGCCTGGCATATGCCGCTGATGTTATCCGCTTCATATGTGCTGCAGGAGACAGGTCTGGCGTGATATCAACCCCCAAGTCTTTTTCCTTCTCTGACTCCTGAAGAATTTCCTCTCCCAGATGATACCTTGTATCTGGCCTCCTGCTCCCTACACCTATCTTCATTACATTACATTTGGTTGGGTTAAACTCTAACAACCATTTGTTCGACCATTCCTTCAGCTTGTCTAGGTCTTCTTGAAGCCTCAAACAGTCCTCTTCTGTTTTAATCCTTCTCATAATTTTAGCATCGTCCGCAAACATTGAGAGAAATGAATCGATACCCTCCGGGAGATCATTTACATATATCAGAAACAAGATAGGACCGAGTACAGAGCCCTGTGGGACTCCACTGGTGACTTCACGCCATTCGGAGGTCTCACCCCTCACCGTAACTCTCTGCTTCCTATTGCTTAGATACTCCCTTATCCACTGGAGCACCTTACCAGCTACACCTGCCTGTCTCTCCAGCTTATGTACCAGCCTCTTATGCGGTACTGTGTCAAAGGCTTTCCGACAATCCAAGAAAATGCAGTCCGCCCAGCCCTCTCTTTCTTGCTTAATCTGTGTCACCTGATCGTAGAATTCTATCAAGCCTGTAAGGCAAGATTTACCCTCCCTGAATCCATGTTGGCGATTTGTCACGAAGTCCCTTCTCTCCAGATGTGTTACCAGGTTTTTTCTCACGATCTTCTCCATCACCTTGCATGGTATACAAGTCAAGGACACTGGCCTGTAGTTCAGTGCCTCTTGTCTGTCGCCCTTTTTGTATATTGGGACCACATTCGCCGTCTTCCATATTTCTGGTAGGTCTCCCGTCTCTAGTGACTTACTATACACTATGGAGAGTGGCAAGCAAAGTGCCTCTGCACACTCTTTCAGTACCCATGGTGAGATCCCATCTGGACCAACCGCCTTTCTAACATCCAGATCCAGCAGGTGTCTCTTGACCTCCTCTCTCGTAATTTCGAACTCCTCCAAGGCCGCCTGGTTTACCTCCCTTTCTCCTAGCACAGTGACCTCACCCTGTTCTATTGTGAAGACCTCCTGGAACCTCTTGTTGAGTTCCTCACACACCTCTCTGTCATTCTTTGTATACCTGTCCTCGCCTGTTCTAAGTTTCAATACCTGTTCTTTCACTGTTGTTTTCCTTCTGATGTGACTGTGGAGTAGCTTGGTTCGGTCTTGGCTTTGTTTGCTATATCATTTTCAAAATTTTTCTCTGCTTCTCTTCTCACCCTGACGTACTCATTCCTGGTTCTCTGGTATCTCTCCTTGCTTTCTGGTGTTCTGTTATTCCGGAAGTTCCTCCACGCCTTTTTGTTCAGTTTCTTCGCTTCCATACATGCCCTATTATACCATGGATTCTTCTGTTGCTTCTCGGATTTTTCCCTTTGGGCCGGGATGAACCTGTTTACTGCCTCCTGACACTTTTGGGTAACATAGTCCATCATACCCTGTACAGACTTGTCTCTGAGGTCTGTGTCCCAAGGTATTTCACTTAGGAAACTTCTCATCTGTTCATAATTCCCCTTTCGGTATGCCAGCCTTTTGATTCCTAGTTCTTTTTGGGGGGAGATAAGTCCTAGCTCTACCAGGTACTCAAAGTTCAATACACTGTGGTCACTCATTCCCAAGGGCGCTTCCATCTTAACTTCCCTTATATCCCATTCATTTAGGGTAAATATCAAATCAAGCATTGCTGGTTCATCTTCTCCTCTCATTCTTGTTGGCTCTTTGGTATGCTGGCTTAGAAAGTTTCTTGTTGCCACGTCCAGCAGCTTAGCTCTCCATGTTTCTGGTCCTCCATGCGGGTCTCTGTTCTTCCAATCTATCTTCCCATGGTTGAAGTCTCCCATAATTAGTAGTCCAGATCCATTCCTGCTAGCAACAGAAGCTGCTCTTTCTATTATGTTAATGGTGGCCATGTTGTTTCTATCATATTCCTGTCTAGGTCTTCTGTCATTTGGTGGTGGATTATATATGACTGCGACTATAATTTTTTCCCCTCCATTTGTTACAGTACCTGCTATGTAGTCACTGAAACCTTCACAGCCCTGAATATCCATCTCCTCAAAATCCCAGCCTTTTCTTACCAGCAGAGCTACACCACCCCCACCTCTTCCTTCCCTCTCTTTCCGCATAACATAATAGTCCTGTGGGAACACTGCATTTGTTATTGTTTTCGTGATCTTTGTTTCTGTGAGGGCTATTATGTCTGGGTTTTCTTCTAGTACCAGTTCTCCAAGCTCATTTGCTTTATTTGTAATTCCATCTATGTTAGTGTACATCGCTTTGAGGCTCACTTTCTTCTGTCCCTTCTCAAATCGCCTCCTTGGTGAGTGTTCTGCTGGTGGGGGAGGCTGTTCCATGGGTGTGAGGACCTGTGAGGTGGGTAACAGGATCTCAGAGGATACTGGAATGAGAGGCGGGGGATCCAGTGAAGGGGGAGGGACAGGGAGGGTATGGGGTGAAAGGGGAGGGAGGACGGGAAGGAAAGGGGGGGAGGGAGGACTCGGGAGGAGGGGAGGGGTAGAAGGGTGGGGATTGGGTGTGGGGGGAGGGAGATTTGGCTGAACTTTTGAGTGGGGGCAGGGAGGGTTTTGGGGTAGGGGGGTTTTCTATGCAGAGGAGGGAGGCGGGGTTGTCCTCCCTTCTGGTGTTACTGGGTAGCTGGTTGTGGGTTCCCCCCTCGCCTCTGGGGGTGTTGTGTTGGGAGCTGTGACTTCCTGGTTTTCCCCTCTCGCCCTGCGCCTCTTCCTTGCTTCTGCCGCCACGGCTCTCTCCTCTCTAGTCATGTCTCGCTGGAGGAATACATTTTTTAATTTTCCCACGTTTTTCAGGGAGCTCTTCCTTGATAGGATCCTCTCCTTTGTGTTCTCGTTTGCAAACACTATCTTTATCATTCGGTCTCGGTCTTTGTTGTACCGGCCTAGCCTGAAAACCTTCTCAATGCTATGCTCGGCCCCTTCCATGTCTAGTGCCTTTAGTACTTCATTCACTGCTGCTTTGTCCTTATCATTCCACTCTGTCCTATTGGTTCCTTCCTGTTCCTTAATACCCACAGCAACCACTGATCTTTTCCTTTCCAGCAGTTGGCTAGTGGAGCGTGCCGCCTCCTGCGAGGTGGCTGCTTTCATGGCCACCTCCATCACTGCAGTCATTACTTCAGAGTTATTTTTTTTTTAGTATTTCCGCAAATGTTGCTTTTATTGTGGCATTCTCATCCAGAAAACTATTACCACTTTCTCCCTAGGTGGTTTTCTGATTCTCAGCCTCGATACCGTTATCTTTGAGGGTTCTAATCTCCTCCTTTGCTGCTGTCAGCTCTCTTTTCAGGTTGCTTATTTCGTTCTTTATTTCCTGCATCATTTCTTGCATCTCACTCTTGATGTCCTCCAGAAACTGGGCGAACATTTCCTTCATCTCGTCACCTTGGCTCTTTCCTGCTCCCCTGGGACCCCTGGGAGCTGTGTCACAGTCCTGGAGCAGGTGTGTGTGTGTGTACAGCAGCTGTGTCACAGTGCTGGAGCAGGTGTGTGTGTGTACAGCAGCTGTGTCACAGTGCTGGAGCAGGTGTGTGTGTGTACAGCAGCTGTGTAACAGTGCTGGAGCAGGTGTGTGTGTGTACAGCAGCTGTGTCACAGTGCTGGAGCAGGTGTGTGTGTGTGTACAGCAGCTGTGTCACAGTGCTGGAGCAGGTGTGTGTGTGTGTACAGCAGCTGTGTCACAGTGTTGGAGCAGGTGTGTGTGTGTACAGCAGCTTTGTCACAGTGCTGGAGCAGGTGTGTGTGTGTACTGCAGCTGTGTCACACTGCTGGAGCAGAGGTGTGTGTGTGTGTACAGCAGCTGTGTCACAGTGCTGGAGCAGGTGTGTGTGTGTACAGAAGCTGTGTCACAGTGCTGGAGCAGTGGTGTGTGTGTGTACAGCAGCTGTGTCACAGTGCTGGAGCAGGTGTGTGTGTACAGCAGCTGTGTCACAGTGCTGGAGCAGGTGTGTATGTACAGCAGCTGTGTCACAGTGCTGGAGCAGGTGTGGGTGTGTGTGTGTACAGCAGCTGTGTCACAGTGCTGGAGCACAGGTGTGTGTGTGTACAGCAGCTGTGTCACAGTGCTGGCGCAGGTGTGTGTGTGTACAGCAGCTGTGTCACAGTGCTGGAGCAAAGGTGTGTGTGTGTACAGCAGCTGTGTCACAGTGCTGGAGCAGGAGTGTGTGTGTACAGCAGCTGTGTCACAGTGCTGGAGCAGGTGTGTACGTGTACAGCAGCTGTGTCACAGTGCTGGAGCAGGTGTTTGTGTGTACAGCAGCTGTGTCACAGTGCTGGAGCAGGTGTGTGTGTACAGCAGCTGTCACAGTGCTTGAGCAGGTGTGTGTGTGTACAGCAGCTGTGTCACAGTGCTGGAGCAGGTGTGTGTGTGTACAGCAGCTGTGTCACAGTGCTGGAGCAGGTGTGTGTGTACAGCAGCTGTGTCACAGTGCAGGAGCAGGTGCGTGTGTACAGCAGCTGTGTCACAGTGCTGAAGCAGGTGTGTGTGTACAGCAGCTGTGTCACAATCCTGGAGCAGGTGTGTGTGTGTTTACAGCTGTGTCACAGTGCTGGAGGAGGTGTGTGTGTGAACAGCAGCTGTGTCACAGTGTTGGAGCAGGTGTGTGTGTGAACAGCAGCTGTGTCACAGTGTTGGAGCAGGTGTGTGTGTACAGCAGCTGTGTCACAGTGCTAGGGCAGGTGTGTGTGTGTACAGCAGCTGTCACAGCCCTGGAGCAGGTGTGTGTGTACAGCAGATTTGTCACAGTGCTGGAGCAGGTGTGTGTGTGTGTACAGCAGCTGTGTCACAGTGCTGGAGCAGGTGTGTGTGTGTACAGCAGCTGTGTCACAGTGCTGGAGCAGGTGTGTGTGTAGAGCAGCTGTGTCACAGTGCTGGAGCAGGTGTGTGTGTGTACAGCAGCTGTGTCACAGTCCTGGAGCAGGTGTGTGTGTACAGCAGCTGTGTCACAGTGCTGGATCAGGTGTGTGTGTACAGCAGCTGTGTCACAGTGCTGGAGCAGGTGTGTGTGTGTACAGCAGCTGTGTCACAGTGTTGGAGCAGGTGTGTGTGTGTACAGAAGCTGTGTCACAGTGCTGGAGCAGGTGTGTGTGTACAGCAGCTGTGTCACAGCCCTGGAGCAGGTGTGTGTGTGTGTAAAGCAGCTGTGTCACAGTCCTGGGGCGGAGGTGTGTGTTACAGCAGCTGTGTCACAGTGCTGGAGCAGGTGTGTGTGTGTACAGCAGCTGTGTCACAATGTTGAAGCAGAGGTGTGTTAATGTACAGTAACTGTGTCACAGTCCTGGAGCAGGTGTGTGTGTGTACAGTCGCTGTGTCGCAGTGCTGGAGCAGGTATGTGTGTACAGCAGCTGTGTCACAGTGCTGGAGCAGGTGTGTGTGTGTACAGCAGCTGTGTCACAGTCCTGGAGCAGAGGTGTGTGTGTGTACAGCAGCTGTGTCACAGTCCTGGAGCAGGTGTGTGTGTGTACAGCAACTGTGTCACAGTGCTGGAGCAGGTGTGTGTGTGTACAGCAGCTGTGTCACAGTCCTGGAGCAGGTGTGTGTGTGTGTACAGCAGCTGTGTCACAGTGCTGGAGCAGGTGTGTGTGTGTACAGCAGCTGTGTCACAGTCCTGCAGCAGGTGTGTGTGTGTGTACAGCAGCTGTGTCACAGTCCTGGAGCAGGTGTGTGTGTGTACAGCAGCTGTATCACAGTCCTGGAGCAGGTGTGTGTGTGTGTGTGTACAGCAGCTGTGTCACAGTGCTGGAGCAGGTGTGTGTGTGTACAGCAGCTGTGTCACAGTCCTGGAGCAGGTGTGTGTGTACAGCAGCTGTGTCACAGTGCTGGAGCAGGTGTGTGTGTGTACAGCAGCTGTGTCACAGTGCTGGAGCAGGTGTGTGTGTGCACAGCAGCTGTGTCACAGTGCTGGATTAGGTGTGTGTGTGTGTACAGCAGCTGTGTCACAGTCCTGGAGCAGGTGTGTGTGTGTACAGCAGCTGTGTCACAGTCCTGGAGCAGGTGTGTGGTGCACAGCAGCTGTGTCACAGTGCTGGATTAGGTGTGTGTGTGTGTACAGCAGCTGTGTCCACAGTCCTGGAGCAGGTGTGTGTGTGTGTACAGCAGCTGTGTCACAGTCCTGGAGCAGGTGTGTGTGTGTGTACAGCAGCTGTGTCACAGTGCTGGAGCAGGTGTGTGTGTGTACAGCAGCTGTGTCACAGTGCTGGAGCAGGTGTGTGTAGTGTACAGCAGCTGTGTCACAGTGCTGGAGCAGGTGTGTGTGTGTGTACAGCAGCTGTGTCACAGTGCTGGAGCAGGTGTGTGTTGTGTACAGCAGCTGTGTCACAGTGCTGGAGCAGGTGTGTGTGTGTACAGCAGCTTTGTCACAGTGCTGGAGCAGGTGTGTGTGTGTACTGCAGCTGTGTCACACTGCTGGAGCAGAGGTGTGTGTGTGTACAGCAGCTGTGTCACAGTGCTGGAGCAGGTGTGTGTGTGTACAGAAGCTGTGTCACTAGTGCTGGAGCAGTGGTGTGTGTGTGTACAGCAGCTGTGTCACAGTGCTGGAGCAGGTGTGTGTGTACAGCAGCTGTGTCACAGTGCTGGAGCAGGTGTGTATGTACAGCAGCTGTGTCACAGTGCTGGAGCAGGTGTGTGTGTGTGTGTGTGTACAGCAGCTGTGTCACAGTGCTGGAGCAGAGGTGTGTGTGTGTACAGCAGCTGTGTCACAGTGCTGGAGCAGGTGTGTGTGTGTACAGCAGCTGTGTCACAGCGCTGGAGCAGACGTGTGTGTGTGTACAGCAGCTGTGTCACAGTGCTGGAGCAGGAGTGTGTGTGTACAGCAGCTGTGTCACAGTGCTGGAGCAGGTGTGTGTGTGTACAGCAGCTGTGTCACAGTGCTGGAGCAGGTGTGTGTGTGTACAGCAGCTGTGTCACAGTGCTGGAGCAGGTGTGTGTGTGTACAGCAGCTGTGTCACAGTGCTGGAGCAGGTGAGTGTGTGTACAGCAGCTGTGTCACAGTGTTGGAGTAGGTGTGTGTGTGTGCAGCAGCTGTGTCACAGTGCTGGAGCAGAGTGTGTGTGTGTACAGCAGCTGTGTCACAGTGCTGGAGCAGGTGTGGTGTGTACAGCAGCTGTGTCACAGTGCTGGAGCGGTGTGTGTGTACAGCAGCTGTGTCACAGTGCTGGAGCAGGTGTGTGTGTACAGCAGCTGTGTCACAGTGCTGGAGCAGGTGTGTGTGTGTACAGCCGCTGTGTCGCAGTGCTGGAGCAGGTATGTGTGTACAGCAGCTGTGTCACAGTGCTGGAGCAGGGTGTGTGTGTACAGCAGCTGTGTCACAGTCCTGGAGCAGAGTGTGTGTATGTGTACAGCAGCTGTGTCACAGTCCTGGAGCAGGTATGTGTGGTGTACGCAGCTGTGTCACAGTCCTGGAGCAGAGGTGTGTGTGTGTACAGCAGCTGTGTCACAGACCTGGAGCAGGTGTGTGTGTGTACAGCAACTGTGTCAGAGTGCTGGAGCAGGTGTGTGTGTGTACTGCAGCTGTGTCACACTGCTGGAGCAGAGGTGTGTGTGTGTACAGCAGCTGTGTCACAGTGCTGGAGCAGGTGTGTGTGTGTACAGAAGCTGTGTCACAGTGCTGGAGCAGTGGTGTGTGTGTGTACAGCAGCTGTGTCACAGTGCTGGAGCAGGTGTGTGTGTACAGCAGCTGTGTCACAGTGCTGGAGCAGGTGTGTATGCAACAGCAGCTGTGTCACAGTGCTGGAGCAGGTGTGTGTGTGTGTGTACAGCAGCTGTGCTCACATGTGCTAGAGCAGAGGTGTGATGTGTGTACAGCAGCTGTGTCACAGTGCTGGAGCTAGGTGTGTGTGTGTACAGCAGCTGTGTCACAGTCCTGGAGCAGAGGTGTGTGTGTGTACAGCAGCTGTGTCACAGTCCTGGAGCAGGTGTGTGTGTGTACAGCAGCTGTGTCACAGTGCTGGAGCAGGTGTGTGTGTGTACAGCAGCTGTGTCACAGTGTTGGAGTAGGTGTGTGTGTGTGCAGCAGCTGTGTCACAGTGCTGGAGCAGGTGTGTGTGTGTACAGCAGCTGTGTCACAGTGCTGGAGCAGGTGTGTGTGTACAGCAGCTGTGTCACAGTGCTGGAGCAGGTGTGGTGTGTACAGACAGCTGTGTCACAGTGCTAGGAGCAGGTGTCTGTGTACAGCAGCTGTGTCACAGTGCTGGAGCAGGTGTGCTGTGTGTACAGCCGCTGTGTCGCAGTGCTGGAGCAGGTATGTGTGTACAGCAGCTGTGTCACAGTGCTGGAGCAGGTGTGTGTGTGTACAGCAGCTGTGTCACAGTCCTGGAGCAGAGGTGTGTGTGTGTACAGCAGCTGTGTCACAGTGCTGGAGCAGGTGTGTGTGTGTACAGCAGCTGTGTCACAGTCCTGGAGCAGAGGTGTGTGTGTGTACAGCAGCTGTGTCACAGTCCTGGAGCAGGTGTGTGTGTGTACAGCAACTGTGTCACAGTGCTGGAGCAGGTGTGTGTGTGTACAGCAGCTGTGTCACAGTCCTGGAGCAGGTGTGTGTGTGTGTACAGCAGCTGTGTCACAGTGCTGGAGCAGGTGTGTGTGTGTACAGCAGCTGGTTCACAGTCCTGGAGCAGGTGTGTGTGTACAGCAGCTGTGTCACAGTGCTGGAGCAGACGTGTGTGTGTGTACAGCAGCTGGGTCACAGTGCTGGAGCAGGTGTGTGTGTGTACAGCAGCTGTGTCACAGTGCTGGAGCAGGTGTGTGTGTGTACAGCAGCTGTGTCACAGTGTTGGAGTAGGTGTGTGTGTGTGCAGCAGCTGTGTCACAGTGCTGGAGCAGGTGTGTGTGTGTACAGCAGCTGTGTCACAGTGCTGGAGCAGGTGTGTGTGTACAGCAGCTGTGTCACAGTGCTGGAGCAGGTGTGTGTGTACAGCAGCTGTGTCACAGTGCTGGAGCAGGTGTCTGTGTACAGCAGCTGTGTCACAGTGCTGGAGCAGGTGTGTGTGTGTACAGCCGCTGTGTCGCAGTGCTGGAGCAGGTATGTGTGTACAGCAGCTGTGTCACAGTGCTGGAGCAGGTGTGTGTGTGTACAGCAGCTGTGTCACAGTCCTGGAGCAGAGGTGTGTGTGTGTACAGCAGCTGTGTCACAGTGCTGGAGCAGGTGTGTGTGTGTACAGCAGCTGTGTCACAGTCCTGGAGCAGAGGTGTGTGTGTGTACAGCAGCTGTGTCACAGTCCTGGAGCAGGTGTGTGTGTGTACAGCAACTGTGTCACAGTGCTGGAGCAGGTGTGTGTGTGTACAGCAGCTGTGTCACAGTCCTGGAGCAGGTGTGTGTGTGTGTACAGCAGCTGTGTCACAGTGCTGGAGCAGGTGTGTGTGTGTACAGCAGCTGGTTCACAGTCCTGGAGCAGGTGTGTGTGTACAGCAGCTGTATCACAGTCCTGGAGCAGGTGTGTGTGTGTGTGTACAGCAGCTGTGTCACAGTGCTGGAGCAGGTGTGTGTGTGTACAGCAGCTGTGTCACAGTCCTGGAGCAGGTGTGTGTGTACAGCAGCTGTGTCACAGTGCTGGAGCAGGTGTGTGTGTGTACAGCAGCTGTGTCACAGTGCTGGAGCAGGTGTGTGTGTGCACAGCATCTGTGTCACAGTGCTGGATTAGGTGTGTGTGTGTGTACAGCAGCTGTGTCACAGTCCTGGAGCAGGTGTGTGTGTGTGTACAGCAGCTGTGTCACAGTCCTGGAGCAGGTGTGTGTGTGCACAGCAGCCGTGTCACAGTGCTGGATTAGGTGTGTGTGTGTGTACAGCAGCTGTGTCACAGTCCTGGAGCAGGTGTGTGTGTGTGTACAGCAGCTGTGTCACAGTCCTGGAGCAGGTGTGTGTGTGTGTACAGCAGCTGTGTCACAGTGCTGGAGCAGGTGTGTGTGTGTACAGCAGCTGTGTCACAGTGCTGGAGCAGGTGTGTGTGTGTACAGCAGCTGTGTCACAGTGCTGGAGCAGGTTGTGTGTGTGTACAGCAGCTGAGTCACAGTGCTGGAGCAGGTATGTGTGTGTGTACAGCAGCTGTGTCACAGTGCTGGAGCAGGTGTGTGTGTGTACAGCAGCTGTGTCACAGTGCTGGAGCAGGTGTGTGTGTGTACAGCAGCTTTGTCACAGTGCTGGAGCAGGTGTGTGTGTGTACTGCAGCTGTGTCACACTGCTGGAGCAGAGGTGTGTTGTGTGTACAGCAGCTGTGTCACAGTGCTGGAGCAGGTGTGTGTGTGTACAGAAGCTGTGTCACAGTGCTGGAGCAGTGGTGTGTGTGTGTACAGCAGCTCTGTCACAGTGCTGGAGCAGGTGTGTGTGTACAGCAGCTGTGTCACAGTGCTGGAGCAGGTGTGTATGTACAGCAGCTCTGTCACAGTGCTGGAGCAGGTGTGTGTGTGTGTGTGTACAGCAGCTGTGTCACAGTGCTGGAGCAGAGGTGTGTGTGTGTACAGCAGCTGTGTCACAGTGCTGGAGCAGGTGTGTGTGTGTACAGCCGCTGTGTCACAGTGCTGGAGCAGACGTGTGTGTGTGTACAGCAGCTGTGTCACAGTGCTGGAGCAGGAGTGTGTGTGTACAGCAGCTGTGTCACAGTGCTGGAGCAGGTGTGTGTGTGTACAGCAGCTGTGTCACAGTGCTGGAGCAGGTGTTTGTGTGTACAGCAGCTGTGTCACAGTGCTGGAGCAGGTGTGTGTGTGTACAGCAGCTGTGTCACAGTGCTGGAGCAGGTGTGTGTGTGTACAGCAGCTGTGTCACAGTGTTGGAGTAGGTGTGTGTGTGTGCAGCAGCTGTGTCACAGTGCTGGAGCAGGTGTGTGTGTGTACAGCAGCTGTGTCACAGTGCTGGAGCAGGTGTGTGTGTGTACAGCAGCTGTGTCACAGTGCTGGAGCAGGTGTGTGTGTACAGCAGCTGTGTCACAGTGCTGGAGCAGGTGTGTGTGTTCAGCAGCTGTGTCACAGTGCTGGAGCAGGTGTGTGTGTGTACAGCAGCTGTGTCACAGTGCTGGAGCAGGTGTGTGTGTACAGCAGCTGTGTCACAGTGCTGGAGCAGGTGTGTGTGTGTACAGCAGCTGTGTCACAGTCCTGGAGCAGGTGTGTGTGTGTACAACAGCTGTGTCACAGTGCTGGAGCAGGTGTGTGTGTGTACAGCAGCTGTGTCACAGTGCTGGAGCAGGTGTATGTGTGTACAGAAGCTGTGTCACAGTGCTGGAGCAGGTGTGTGTGTGTACAGCAGGTGTGTCACAGTGCTGGAGCAGGTGTGTGTGTGTACTGCAGCTGTGTCACACTGCTGGAGCAGAGGTGTGTGTGTGTACAGCAGCTGTGTCACAGTGCTGGAACAGGTGTGTGTGTACAGAAGCTGTGTCACAGTCCTGGAGCAGGTGTGTGTGTACAGCAGCTGTGTCACAGTGCTGGAGCAGGTGTGTGTGTGTACTACAGCAGCTGTGTCACAGTGCTGGAGCAGGTGTGTGTGTGTACAGCCGCTGTGTCGCAGTGCTGGAGCAGGTATGTGTGTACAGCAGCTGTGTCACAGTGCTGGAGCAGGTGTGTGTGTGTACAGAAGCTGTGTCACAGTCCTGGAGCAGATTTGTGTGTGTGTACAGCAGCTGTGTCACAGTGCTGGAGCAGGTGTGTGTGTACAGCAGCTGTGTCACAGTCCTGGAGCAGAGTGTGTGTGTGTACAGCAGCTGTGTCACAGTCCTGGAGCAGGTGTGTGTGTGTACAGCAACTGTGTCACAGTGCTGGAGCAGGTGTGTGTGTGTACAGCAGCTGTGTCACAGTCCTGGAGCAGGTGTGTGTGTGTGTACAGCAGCTGTGTCACAGTGCTGGAGCAGGTGTGTGTGTGTACAGCAGCTGTGTCACAGTCCTGGAGCAGGTGTGTGTGTGTGTGTACAGCAGCTGTGTCACAGTCCTGGAGCAGGTGTGTGTGTGTACAGCAGCTGTATCACAGGTCCTGGAGCAGGTGGTGTGTGTGTGTACAGCAGCTGTGTCACAGTGCTGGAGCATGTGTGTGTGTGTGTACAGCAGCTGTGTCACAGTCCTGGAGCAGGTGTGTGTGTGTACAGCTGCTGTGTCACAGTGCTGGAGCAGGTGTGTGTGTGTACAGCAGCTGTGTCACAGTGCTGGAGCAGGTGTGGTGTGTGCACAGCATCTGTGTCACAGTGCTGGATTAGGTGTGTGTGTGTGTACAGCAGCTGGTCACAGTCCTGGAGCAGGTGTGTGTGTGTGTACAGCAGCTGTGTCACAGTCCTGGAGCAGGTGTGTGTGTGCACAGCAGCTGTGTCACAGTGCTGGATTAGGTGTGTGTGTGTGTACAGCAGCTGTGTCACAGTGCTGGAGCAGGTGTGTGTGTGTGTACAGCAGCTGTGTCACAGTGCTGGAGGAGGTGTGTGTGTGTGTACAGCAGCTGTGTCACAGTGCTGGAGCAGGTGTGTGTGTGTACAGCAGCTGTGTCACAGTGCTGGAGCAGGTGTGTGTGTGTACAGCAGCTGTGTCACAGTGCTGGAGCAGGTGCGTGTGTGTACAGCAGCTGAGTCACAGTGCTGGAGCAGGTGTGTGTGTGTGTACAGCAGCTGTGTCACAGTGCTGGAGCAGGTGTGTGTGTGTACAGCAGCTGTGTCACAGTGCTGGAGCAGGTGTGTGTGTGTACAGCAGCTTTGTCACAGTGCTGGAGCAGGTGTGTGTGTGTACTGCAGCTGTGTCACACTGCTGGAGCAGAGGTGTGTGTGTGTACAGCAGCTGTGTCACAGTGCTGGAGCAGGTGTGTGTGTGTACAGAAGCTGTGTCACATGTGCTGGAGCAGTGGTGTGTGTGTGTACAGCAGCTCTGTCACAGTGCTGGAGCAGGTGTGTGTGTACAGCAGCTGTGTCACAGTGCTGGAGCAGGTGTGTATGTACAGCAGCTCTGTCACAGTGCTGGAGCAGGTGTGTGTTTGGTGTGTGTGTTACAGCAGCTGTGTCACAGTGCTGGAGCAGAGGTGTGTGTGTGTACAGCAGCTGTGTCACAGTGCTGGAGCAGGTGTGTGTGTGTACAGCAGCTGTGTCACAGTGCTGGAGTAGACGTGTGTGTGTGTACAGCAGCTGTGTCACAGTGCTGGAGCAGGAGTGTGTGTGTACAGCAGCTGTGTCACAGTGCTGGAGCAGGTGTGTGTGTGTACAGCAGCTGTGTCACAGTGCTGGAGCAGGTGTTTTGTGTGTACAGCAGCTGTGTCACAGTGCTGGAGCAGGTGTGTGTGTGTACAGCAGCTGTGTCACAGTGCTGGAGCAGGTGTGTGTGTACAGCAGCTGTGTCACAGTGTTGGAGCAGGGTGTGTGTGTGTGCCAGCAGCTGTGTCACAGTGCTGGAGCAGGTGTGTGTGTGTACAGCAGCTGTGTCACAGTGCTGGAGCAGGTGTGTGTGGTACAGCAGCTGTGTCACAGTGCTGGAGCAGGTGTGTGTGTACAGCAGCTGTGTCACAGTGCTGGAGCAGGTGTGTGTGTGTACAGCAGCTGTGTCACAGTGCTGGAGCAGGTGTGTGTGTGTACAGCAGCTGTGTCACAGTCCTGGAGCAGGTGTGTGTGTGTACAACAGCTTTGTCACAGTGCTGGAGCAGGTGTGTGTATGTACAGCAGCTGTGTCACAGTGCTGGAGCAGGTGTGTGTGTGTACAGCAGCTGTGTCACAGTGCTGGAGCAGGTGTGTGTGTGTACAGCAGCTGTGTCACAGTGCTGGAGCAGGTGTGTGTGTGTACTGCAGCTGTGTCACACTGCTGGAGCAGAGGTGTGTGTGTGTACAGCAGCTGTGTCACAGTGCTGGAACAGGTGTGTGTGTGTACATAAGCTGTGTCACAGTCCTGGAGCAGGTGTGTGTGTACAGCAGCTGTGTCACAGTGCTGGAGCAGGTGTGTGTGTGTACTACAGCAGCTGTGTCACAGTGCTGGAGCAGGTGTGTGTGTGCACAGCTGCTGTGTCACAGTGCTGGATCAGGTGTGTGTGTGTGTACAGCAGCTTTGTCACAGTCCTGGAGCAGGTGTGTGTGTGTGTGTACAGCAGCTGTGTCACAGTCCAGGAGCAGGTGTGTGTGTGTGTACAGCAGCTGTGTCAGTGCTGGAGCAGGTGTGTGTGTGTACAGCAGCTGTGTCGCAGTGCTGGAGCAGGTGTGTGTGTGTACAGCAGTTGTGTCACAGTGCTGGAGCAGGTGTGTGTGTGTGTACAGCAGCTGTGTCACAGTGCTGGAGCAGGTGTGTGTGTGTACAGCAGCTGTGTCACAGTGCTGGAGCAGGTGTGTGTGTGTACAGCAGCTGTGTCACAGTGCTGGAGCAGGTGTGTGTGTGTACAGCAGCTGTGTCACAGTGCTGGAGCAGGTGTGTGTGTGTACAGCAGCTGTGTCACAGTGCTGGAGCAGGTGTGTGTGTGTACAGCAGCTGTGTCACAGTGCTGGAGCAGGTGTGTGTGTGTGTACTGCAGCTGTGTCACACTGCTGGAGCAGAGCTGTGTGTGTGTACAGCAGCTGTGTCACAGTGCTGGAACAGGTGTGTGTGTGTACAGAAGCTGTGTCACAGTCCTGGAGCAGGTGTGTGTGTACAGCAGCTGTGTCACAGTGCTGGAGGAGGTGTGTGTGTGTACAGCAGCTGTGTCACAGTGCTGGAGCAGGTGTGTGTGTGCACAGCAGCTGTGTCACAGTGCTGGATCAGGTGTGTGTGTGTGTATACAGCAGCTGTGTCACAGTCCTGGAGCAGGTGTGTGTGTGTACAGCAGCTGTGTCACAGTCCATGAGCAGGTGTGTGTGTGTACAGCAGCTGTGTCAGTGCTGGAGCAGGTGTGTGTGTGTACAGCAGCTGTGTCACAGTGCTGGAGCAGGTGTGTGTGTGTACAGCAGCTGTGTCACAGTGCTGGAGCAGGTGTGTGTGTGTGTACAGCAGCTGTGTCACAGTGCTGGAGCAGGTGTGTGTGTGTACAGCAGCTGTGTCACAGTGCTGGAGCAGGTGTGTGTGTGTACAGCAGCTGTGTCACATTGCTGGAGCAGGTGTGTGTGTGTACAGCAGCTGTGTCACAGTGCTGGAGCAGGTGTGTGTGTGTACAGCAGCTGTGTCACAGTGCTGGAGCAGGTGTGTGTGTGTGTACAGCTGCTGTGTCACAGTGCTGGAGCAGGTGTGTGTGTGTACTGCAGCTGTGTCACACTGCTGGAGCAGAGGTGTGTGTGTGTACAGCAGCTGTGTCACAGTGCTGGAGCAGGTGTGTGTGTGTACAGAAGCTGTGTCACTGTGCTGGAGCAGTGGTGTGTGTGTGTACAGCAGCTGTGTCACAGTGCTGGAGCAGGTGTGTGTGTGTACAGCAGCTGTGTCACAGTGCTGGAGCAGGTGTGTGTGTGTGTGTACAGCAGCTGTGTCACAGTGCTGGAGCAGAGGTGTGTGTGTGTACAGCAGCTGTGTCACAGTGATGGAGCAGGTGTGTGTGTGTACAGCAGCTGTGTCACAGTGCTGGAGCAGAGGTGTGTGTGTGTACAGCAGCTGTGTCACAGTGCTGGAGCAGGTGTGTGTGTGTACAGCAGCTGTGTCACAGTGCTGGAGCAGGTGTGTCTGTGTACAGCAGCTGTGTCACAGTGCTGGAGCAGGTGTGTGTGTGTACAGCAGCTGTGTCACAGTGCTGGAGCAGGTGTGTGTGTGTACAGCAGCTGTGTCACAGTGCTGGAGCAGGTGTGTGTGTGTACAGCAGCTGTGTCACAGTGCTGGAGCAGGTGTGTGTGTGTACAGCAGCTGTGTCACAGTGTTGGAGCAGGTGTGTGTGTGTGCAGCAGCTGTGTCACAGTGCTGGAGCAGGTGTGTGTGTGTACAGCAGCTGTGTCACAGTCCTGGATCAGGTGTGTGTGTGTACTGCAGCTGTGTCACAGTGCTGGAGCAGGTGTGTGTGTACAGCAGCTGTGTCACAGTGTTGGAGCAGGGGTGTGTGTGTGTACAGCATCTGTGTCACAGTGCTGGAGCAGGTGTGTGTGTACAGCAGCTGTCACAGTGCTGGAGCAGGTGTGTGTGTGTACAGCAGCTGTGTCACAGTGCTGGAGCAGGTGTGTGTGTACAGCAGCTGTGTCACAGTGCTGGAGCAGGTGTGTGTGTACAGCAGCTGTGTCACAGTGCTGGAGCAGGTGTGTGTGTACAGCAGCTGTGTCACAGTGCTGGAGCAGGTGTGTGTGTGTACAGCAGCTGTGTCACAGTCCTGGAGCAGGTGTGTGTGTACAGCAGCTGTGTCACAGTGCTGGAGCAGGTGTGTGTGTGTACAGCAGCTGTGTCACAGTGCTGGAGCAGGTGTGTGTGTGTGTACAGCAGCTGTGTCACATTGCTGGAGCAGGTGTGTGTGTACAGCAGCTGTGTCACAGTGCTGGAGCAGGTGTGTGTGTGTACAGCAGCTGTGTCACAGCCCTGGAGCAGGTGTGTGTGTACAGCAGCTGTGTCACAGTGCTGGAGCAGGTGTGTGTGTGTACAGAAGCTGTGTCACAGTGCTGGAGCAGGTGTGTGTGTGTACAGCAGCTGTGTCACAGTGCTGGAGCAGGTGTGTGTGTACAGCAGCTGTGTCACAGTGCTGGAGCAGGTGTGTGTGTGTACAGCAGCTGTGTCACAGTCCTGGAGCAGGTGTGTGTGTTCAGCAGCTGTGTCACAGTGCTGGAGCAGGTGTGTGTGTACAGCAGCTGTGTCACAGTGCTGAAGCAGGTGTGTGTGTGTACAGCAGCTGTGTCACAGTGTTGGAGCAGGTGTGTGTGTGTACAGCAGCTGTGTCACAGTGCTGGAGCAGGTGTGTGTGTACAGCAGCTGTGTCACAGCCCTGGAGCAGGTGGTGTGTGTGTGTAAAGCAGCTGTGTCACAGTCCTGGAGCAGAGGTGTGTGTGTACAGCAGCTGTGTCACAGTACTGGAGCAGGTGTGTGTGTGTACAGCAGCTGTGTCACAATGTTGAAGCAGAGGTGTGTGTGTGTACAGTAGCTGTGTCACAGTCCTGGAGCAGGTGTGTGTGTGTACCGCAGCTGTGTCACAGTCCTGGAGCAGGTGTGTGTGTGTGTACAGCAGCTGTGTCACAGTGTTGGAGCAGAGGTGTGTGTGTGTACAGCAGCTGTGTCACAGTCCTGGAGCAGAGGTGTGTGTGTACAGCAGCTGTGTCACAGTCCTGGAGCAGGTGTGTGTGTGTACAGCAGCTGTGTCACAGTGCTGGAGCAGGTGTGTGTGTGTACAGCAGCTGTGTCACAGTCCTGGAGCAGGTGTGTGTGTGTGTACTGCAGCTGTGTCACAGTGCTGGAGCAGGTGTGTGTGTACAGCAGCTGTGTCACAGTGCTTTAGCAGGTGTGTGTGTGTGTACAGCAGCTGTGTCACAGTGCTGGAGCAGGTGTGTGTGTACAGCAGCTGTGTCACAGTGCTGGAGCAGGTGTGTGTGTACAGCAGCTGTGTCACAGTGCTGGAGCAGGTGTGTGTGTGTACAGCAGCTGTGTCACAGTGTTGGAGCAGGTGTGTGTGTGAACAGCAGCTGTGTCACAGTGCTGGAGAAGGTGTGTGTGTACAGCAGCTGTGTCACAGCCCTGGAGCAGGTGTGTGTGTGTGTAAAGCAGCTGTGTCACAGTCCTGGAGCAGAGGTGTGTGTGTACAGCAGCTGTGTCACAGTGCTGGAGCAGGTGTGTGTGTGTACAGCAGCTGTGTCACAATGTTGAAGCAGAGGTGTGTGTGTGTACAGTAGCTGTGTCACAGTCCTGAAGCAGGTGTGTGTGTGTGTACAGCAGCTGTGTCACAGTCCTGGAGCAGGTGTGTGTCCGTACAGCAGCTGTGTCACAGTGTTGGAGCAGAGGTGTGTGTGTGTGTACAGCAGCTGTGTCACAGCCCTGGAGTAGGTGTGTGTGTGTACAGCAGCTGTGTCACAGTGCTGGAGCAGGTGTGTGTGTGTACAGCAGCTGTGTCACTGTCCAGGAGCAGGTGTGTGTGTGTACAGCAGCTGTGTCACAGTGCTGGAGCAGGTGTGTGTGTGTACAGCAGCTGTGTCACAGTGTTGGAGCAGGTGTGTGTTTGTACAGCAGCTGTGTCACAGTGCTGGAGCAGGTGTGTGTGTGTGTACAGCAGCTGTGTCACAGTGTTGTAGCAGGTGTGTGTGTGTACAGCAGCTGTGTCACAGTGCTGGAGCAGGTGTGTGTGTGTACAGCAGCTGTGTCACAGCCCTGGAGCAGAGGTGTGTGTGTACAGCAGCTGTGTCACAGTCCTGAAGCAGGTGCGTGTGTGTACAGCAGCTGTGTCACAGTGTTGGAGCAGAGGTGTGTGTGTACAGCAGCTGTGTCACAGTCCTGGAGCAGGTGTGTGTGTGTACAGCAGCTGTGTCACAGTGTTGGAGCAGAGGTGTGTGTGTACAGCAGCTGTGTCACAGTGTTGGAGCAGAGGTGTGTGTGTACAGCAGCTGTGTCACAGTGTTGGAGCAGAGGTGTGTGTGTACAGCAGCTGTGTCACAGTCCTGGAGCAGGTGTGTGTGTGCAGCAGCTGTGTCACAGTCCTGGAGCAGAGGTGTGTGTGTACAGCAGCTGTGTTACAGTGTTGGAACTGAGGTGTGTGTGTACAGCAGCTGTGTCACAGTCCTGGAGCAGGTGTGTGTGTGTACAGCAGCTGTGTCACAGTGTTGGAGCAGGTGTGTGTGTGTGTACAGCAGCTGTGTCACAGTGTTGGAGCAGAGGTGTGTGTGTACAGCAGCTGTGTCACAATGCTGGAGCAGAGGTGTGTGTGTAGAGCAGCTGTGTCACAGTGCTGGAGCAGGTGTGTGTGTACAGCAGCTGTGTCACAGTGCTGGAGCAGGTGTGTGTGTACAGCAGCTGTGTCACAGTGCTGGAGCAGGTGTGTGTGTACAGCAGCTGTGTCACAGTGCTGGAGCAGAGGTGTGTGTGTACAGCAGCTGTGTCACAGCCCTGGAGCAGGTGTGTGTGTGTACAGCAGCTGTGTCACAGTCCTGGAGCAGGTATGTGTGTACAGCAGCTGTGTCACAGTGCTAGAGCAGGTGTGTGTGTACAGCAGCTGTGTCACAGTGCTGGAGCAGTTGTGTGTGTACAGCAGCTGTGTCACAGTCCTGGAGCAGAGGTGTGTGTGTACAGCAGCTGTGTCACAGTGTTGGAGCAGAGGTGTGTGTGTACAGCAGCTGTGTCACAGTGCTGGAGCAGGTGTGTGTGTACAGCAGCTGTGTCACAGTGCTGTAGCAAGTGTGTGTGTGTACAGCAGCTGTGTCACAGTGCTGGAGCAGGTGTGTGTGTACAGCAGCTGTGTCACAGCCCTGGAGCAGGTGTGTGTGTACAGCAGCTGTGTCGCAGTGCTGGAGCAGAGGTGTGTGTGTACAGCAGCTGTGTCACAGTGCTGGAGCAGGTGTGTGTGTACAGCAGCTGTGTCAGTGCTGGAGCAAGTGTATGTGTGTACAGCAGCTGTGTCACAGTGCTGGAGCAGAGGTGTGTGTGTACAGCAGCTGTGTAACAGCCCTGGAGCAGGTGTGTGTGTGTGTACAGCAGCTGTGTCACAGTCCTGGAGCAGGTGTGTGTGTACAGCAGCTGTGTCACAGTCCTGGAGCAGAGGTGTGTGTGTGTACAGCAGCTGTGTCACAGTCCTGGAGCAGGTGTGTGTGTACAGCAGCTGTGTCACAGTGCTGCAGCAGAGGTGTGTGTGTGTACAGCAGTTGTGTCACAGTGCTGCAGCAGAGGTGTGTGTGTGTACAGCAGCTGTGTCACAGTGCTGGTGCAGAGGTGTGTGTGTACAGCAGCTGTGTCACAGTGCTGCAGCAGTGGTGTGTGTGTGTACAGCAGCTGTGTCACAGTGCTGCAGCAGAGGTGTGTGTGTGTACAGCAGCTGTGTCACAGTGCTGCAGCAGAGGTGTGTGTGTGTACAGCAGCTGTGTCACAGTGCTGGAGCAGAGGTGTGTGTGTACAGCAGCTGTGTCACAGTGCTGGAGCAGAGGTGTGTGTGTACAGCAGCTGTGTCACAGTATTGGAGCAGGTGTGTGTGTGTACAGCAGCTGTGTCACAGTCCTGGAGCAGGTGTGTGTGTGTGTACTGCAGCTGTGTCACAGTGCTGGAGCAGGTGTGTGTGTACAGCAGCTGTGCCACAGTGCTTTAGCAGGTGTGTGTGTGTACAGCAGCTGTGTAACAGTGCTGGAGCAGGTGTGTGTGTACAGCAGCTGTGTCACAGTGCTGGAGCAGGTGTGTGTGTACAGCAGCTGTTTCACAGTGCTGGAGCAGGTGTGTGTGTGTACAGCAGCTGTGTCACAGTGTTGGAGCAGGTGTGTGTGTTAACAGCAGCTGTGTCACAGTGCTGGAGCAGGTGTGTGTGTACAGCAGCTGTGTCACAGCCCTGGAGCAGAGGTGTGTGTGTGTAAAGCAGCTGTGTCACAGTGCTGGAGCTGGTGTGTGTGTGTACAGCAGCTGTGTCACAATGTTGAAGCAGGTGTGTGTGTGTACAGCAGCTGTGTCACAGTCCTGGAGCAGGTGTGTGTCTGTACAGCAGCTGTGTCACAGTGTTGGAGCAGAGGTGTGTGTGTGTACAGCAGCTGTGTCACAGTCCTGGAGCAGAGGTGTGTGTGTGTGTACAGCAGCTGTATCACAGTCCTGGAGCAGGTGTGTGTGTGTACAGCAGCTGTGTCACATTGTTGGAGCAGAGGTGTGTGTGTACAGCAGCTGTGTCACAGTCCTGGAGCAGAGGTGTGTCTATACAGCAGCTGTGTCACAGCCCTGGAGCAGGTGTGTGTGTGTACAGCAGCTGTGTCACAGTGCTGGAGCAGGTGTGTGTGTGTACAGCAGCTGTGTCACTGTCCTGGAGCAGGTGTGTGTGTGTACAGCAGCTGTGTCACAGTGCTGGAGCAGGTGTGTGTGTGTACAGCAGCTGTGTCACAGTGTTGGAGTAGGTGTGTGTGTGTACAGCAGCTGTGTCACAGTGCTGGAGCTGGTGTGTGTGTGTGTACAGCAGCTGTGTCACAGTGTTGTAGCAGGTGTGTGTGTGTACAGCAGCTGTGTCACAGTTATGGAGCAGGTGTGTGTGTGTACAGCAGCTGTGTCACAGCCCTGGAGCAGAGGTGTGTGTGTACAGCAGCTGTGTCACAGTCCTGAAGCAGGTGCGTGTGTGTACAGCAGCTGTGTCACAGTGTTGGAGCAGAGGTGTGTGTGTACAGCAGCTGTGTCACAGTCCTGGAGCAGGTGTGTGTGTGTACAGCAGCTGTGTCACAGTGTTGGAGCAGAGGTGTGTGTGTACAGCAGCTGTGTCACAGTGTTGGAGCAGAGGTGTGTGTGTACAGCAGCTGTGTCACAGTCCTGGAGCAGGTGTGTTTGTGTACAGCAGCTGTGTCACAGTCCTGGAGCAGAGGTGTGTGTGTACAGCAGCTGTGTTACAGTGTTGGAACAGTGGTGTGTGTGTACAGCAGCTGTGTCACAGTCCTGGAGCAGGTGTGTGTGTGTACAGCAGCTGTGTCACAGTGTTGGAGCAGAGGTGTGTGTGTACAGCAGCTGTGTCACAGTGTTGGAGCAGAGGTGTGTGTGTACAGCAGCTGTGTCACAGTCCTGGAGCAGGTGTGTGTGTGTACAGCAGCTGTGTCACAGTCCTGGAGCAGAGGTGTGTGTGTACAGCAGCTGTGTTACAGTGTTGGAACTGAGGTGTGTGTGTACAGCAGCTGTGTCACAGTCCTGGAGCAGGTGTGTGTGTGTACAGCAGCTGTGTCACAGTGTTGGAGCAGGTGTGTGTGTGTACAGCAGCTGTGTCACAGCCCTGGAGCAGAGGTGTGTGTGTACAGCAGCTGTGTCACAGTGCTGGAGCAGGTGTGTGTGTGTACAGCAGCTGTGTCACAGTCCTGGAGCAGGTATGTGTGTACAGCAGCTGTGTCACAGTGCTGGAGCAGGTGTGTGTGTACAGCAGCTGTGTCACAGTGCTGGAGCAGGTGTGTGTGTGTACAGCAGCTGTGTCACAGTCCTGGAGCAGGTATGTGTGTACAGCAGCTGTGTCACAGTGCTGGAGCAGGTGTGTGTGTACAGCAGCTGTGTCACAGTGCTGGAGCAGGTGTGTGTGTACAGCAGCTGTGTCACAGTCCTGGAGCAGAGGTGTGTGTGTACAGCAGCTGTGTCACAGTGTTGGAGCAGAGGTGTGTGTGTACAGCAGCTGTGTCACAGTGCTGGAGCAGGTGTGTGTGTACAGCAGCTGTGTTACAGTGCTGGAGCAAGTGTGTGTGTGTACAGCAGCTGTGTCACAGTGCTGGAGCAGGTGTGTGTGTACAGCAGCTGTGTCACAGCCCTGGAGCAGGTGTGTGTGTACAGCAGCTGTGTCACAGTGCTGGAGCAGAGGTGTGTGTGTACAGCAGCTGTGTCACAGTGCTGGAGCAGGTGTGTGTGTACAGCAGCTGTGTCACAGTGCTGGAGCAAGTGTATGTGTGTACAGCAGCTGTGTCACAGTGCTGGAGCAGAGGTGTGTGTGTACACCAGCTGTGTCACAGTCCTGGAGCAGAGGTGTGTGTGTACAGCAGCTGTGTCACAGTCCTGGAGCAGGTGTGTGTGTACAGCAGCTGTGTCACAGTGCTGCAGCAGAGGTGTGTGTGTGTACAGCAGCTGTGTCACAGTGTTGGAGCAGAGGTGTGTGTGTACAGCAGCTGTGTCACAGTGCTGGAGCAGGTGTGTGTGTACAGCAGCTGTGTTACAGTGCTGGAGCAAGTGTGTGTGTGTACAGCAGCTGTGTCACAGTGCTGGAGCAGGTGTGTGTGTACAGCAGCTGTGTCACAGCCCTGGAGCAGGTGTGTGTGTACAGCAGCTGTGTCACAGTGCTGGAGCAGAGGTGTGTGTGTACAGCAGCTGTGTCACAGTGCTGGAGCAGGTGTGTGTGTACAGCAGCTGTGTCACAGTGCTGGAGCAGGTGTGTGTGTACAGCAGCTGTGTCACAGCCCTGGAGCAGGTGTGTGTGTGTACAGCAGCTGTGTCACAGTCCTGGAGCAGGTATGTGTGTACAGCAGCTGTGTCACAGTGCTGGAGCAGGTGTGTGTGTACAGCAGCTGTGTCACAGTGCTGGAGCAGGTGTGTGTGTACAGCAGCTGTGTCACAGTCCTGGAGCAGAGGTGTGTGTGTACAGCAGCTGTGTCACAGTGTTGGAGCAGAGGTGTGTGTGTACAGCAGCTGTGTCACAGTGCTGGAGCAGGTGTGTGTGTACAGCAGCTGTGTTACAGTGCTGGAGCAAGTGTGTGTGTGTACAGCAGCTGTGTCACAGTGCTGGAGCAGGTGTGTGTGTACAGCAGCTGTGTCACAGCCCTGGAGCAGGTGTGTGTGTACAGCAGCTGTGTCACAGTGCTGGAGCAGAGGTGTGTGTGTACAGCAGCTGTGTCACAGTGCTGGAGCAGGTGTGTGTGTACAGCAGCTGTGTCACAGTGCTGGAGCAAGTGTATGTGTGTACAGCAGCTGTGTCACAGTGCTGGAGCAGAGGTGTGTGTGTACAGCAGCTGTGTCACAGTCCTGGAGCAGAGGTGTGTGTGTACAGCAGCTGTGTCACAGTCCTGGAGCAGGTGTGTGTGTACAGCAGCTGTGTCACAGTGCTGCAGCAGAGGTGTGTGTGTGTACAGCAGCTGTGTCACAGTGTTGGAGCAGAGGTGTGTGTGTACAACAGCTGTGTCACAGTGCTGGAGCAGGTGTGTGTGTACAGCAGCTGTGTTACAGTGCTGGAGCAAGTGTGTGTGTGTACAGCAGCTGTGTCACAGTGCTGGAGCAGGTGTGTGTGTACAGCAGCTGTGTCACAGCCCTGGAGCAGGTGTGTGTGTACAGCAGCTGTGTCACAGTGCTGGAGCAGAGGTGTGTGTGTACAGCAGCTGTGTCACAGTGCTGGAGCAGGTGTGTGTGTACAGCAGCTGTGTCACAGTGCTGGAGCAAGTGTATGTGTGTACAGCAGCTGTGTCACAGTCCTGGAGCAGGTGTGTGTGTGTACAGCAGCTGTGTCACAGTCCTGGAGCAGAGGTGTGTGTGTACAGCAGCTGTGTTACAGTGTTGGAACTGAGGTGTGTGTGTACAGCAGCTGTGTCACAGTCCTGGAGCAGGTGTGTGTGTGTACAGCAGCTGCGTCACAGTGTTGGAGCAGGTGTGTGTGTGTACAGCAGCTGTGTCACAGTCCTGGAGCAGGTGTGTGTGTGTACAGCAGCTGTGTCACAGTGTTGGAGCAGGTGTGTGTGTGTACAGCAGCTGTGTCACAGCCCTGGAGCAGAGGTGTGTGTGTACAGCAGCTGTGTCACAGTGCTGGAGCAGGTGTGTGTGTGTACAGCAGCTGTGTCACAGTCCTGGAGCAGGTATGTGTGTACAGCAGCTGTGTCACAGTGCTGGAGCAGGTGTGTGTGTACAGCAGCTGTGTCACAGTGCTGGAGCAGGTGTGTGTGTACAGCAGCTGTGTCACAGTGCTGGAGCAGAGGTGTGTGTGTACAGCAGCTGTGTCACAGCCCTGGAGCAGGTGTGTGTGTGTACAGCAGCTGTGTCACAGTCCTGGAGCAGGTATGTGTGTACAGCAGCTGTGTCACAGTGCTGGAGCAGGTGTGTGTGTACAGCAGCTGTGTCACAGTGCTGGAGCAGGTGTGTGTGTACAGCAGCTGTGTCACAGTCCTGGAGCAGAGGTGTGTGTGTACAGCAGCTGTGTCACAGTGTTGGAGCAGAGGTGTGTGTGTACAGCAGCTGTGTCACAGTGCTGGAGCAGGTGTGTGTGTACAGCAGCTGTGTTACAGTGCTGGAGCAAGTGTGTGTGTGTACAGCAGCTGTGTCACAGTGCTGGAGCAGGTGTGTGTGTACAGCAGCTGTGTCACAGCCCTGGAGCAGGTGTGTGTGTACAGCAGCTGTGTCACAGTGCTGGAGCAGAGGTGTGTGTGTACAGCAGCTGTGTCACAGTGCTGGAGCAGGTGTGTGTGTACAGCAGCTGTGTCACAGTGCTGGAGCAAGTGTATGTGTGTACAGCAGCTGTGTCACAGTGCTGGAGCAGAGGTGTGTGTGTACAGCAGCTGTGTCACAGTCCTGGAGCAGAGGTGTGTGTGTACAGCAGCTGTGTCACAGTCCTGGAGCAGGTGTGTGTGTACAGCAGCTGTGTCACAGTGCTGCAGCAGAGGTGTGTGTGTGTACAGCAGCTGTGTCACAGTGCTGCAGCAGAGGTGTGTGTGTGTACAGCTGCTGTGTCACAGTGCTGGAGCAGAGGTGTGTGTGTACAGCAGCTGTGTCACAGTGCTGCAGCAGAGGTGTGTGTGTGTACAGCAGCTGTGTCACAGTGCTGCAGCAGAGGTGTGTGTGTGTGTACAGCAGCTGTGTCACAGTGCTGCAGCAGAGGTGTGTGTGTGTGTACAGCAGCTGTGTCACAGTGCTGCAGCAGAGGTGTGTGTGTGTACAGCAGCTGTGTCACAGTGCTGGATCAGAGGTGTGTGTGTACAGCAGCTGTGTCACAGTGCTGGAACAGAGGTGTGTGTGTACAGCAGCTGTGTCACAGTGCTGGAGCAGAGGTGTGTGTGTACAGCAGCTGTGCCTCTGCCGCAGTGCCGTCACCCACCCCAGCAGCTGCTGCAGCAGCAGGCACCTCTTGGCTCCCCCCCCCTCCCTCCCCCCTCCCGTCCGTTACTTCCCTTCCTCCGCGTTACTTGAATCTGCCTTAGTCGCTACTAGCACTATTGGCCTAGACGAGAACAGGAAGCCGGAGGCTTGTCAAAGGTCCCCCTATTTGTCCCCATTATTTTGTCTTGCTGGATATTGAAAATCCTGCCCGAAGAGTGATAGTGCTTTGGCAAGACTGTAAAGACTGTAAAGATAAAGACTGTAAAGATAAAGACTGTAAAGATAAAGACTGTAAGGACTGACACCTGACTGTAAGGACTAAAGACTGTAAAGACTGTAAAAATACCAATACCTGTATTATGTAATCTCACAAACCCATTGTATCTTCTCGTAAATAAATTATTATTATTATTACTAGCTGTACCCGGCCACGCGTTGCTGTGGCTCACCAATGCATGTGTGTTGCTGAGCCACAGCAACCCTCCCCTCTCCCCCCCATCCTTCCCCACCATTACCCCCTTCCCTGTCCCCTCATCCTTCCTATCATTCCTCTCATCCTCCCTACCATTCCCCCCCTCCCTCCCCTCGTCCTCCCCACCATCCATCCACTCCCCCGTCCTCTCGTCCTCCAATAATTCCCCATTCTCCCGTCCCTTTGTCCTCCCCATCATCCCCCAATTCCCTTGTCCTCCCCACTATTCTCCACTCCCCCATCCCCTCGTCCTTTCCATCATTCCCCACTCCCTCGTCCGATGCCTTCCCAAATGATCTAATGTTCCCATCAGAAAAATGGGAACATCAAATGATCTGATGTTCCCATCACTGAAAATTAAGAACAGTTTAAAAACGAAATCAAAAACAATTAATAAATAAAAAATAAACTATACTCACGAAATGAACGGTATGGTAAACAACGCAGCTCAATTCCATCGTAGTGTCACATGAAATATTTAAATCAAAATGAAAATAAATCGAAATCTATGAAAATTCAATTTATCAGTGCATTCGGAAATATTAAAATGGAATCATAACATTTAGTACAGCGTGTATTGCTTCTACATGCAACAGATGGCGTTGTTTTTCCAAAAAAGCCTGTTTTTACCTGTCACAGGTGTGGCATCGATATAGCAGGTATAAAAAAGCATGCACGTATTCGAATGGAACATTGTGTCAAAATTTCAAAGCAATCGGTGAAGAACTTTCGGAGATTACAGCGTTTGTTGCTCTTACGTCCAACAGATGGCACTTTTTAAAAAAAAACATGTTTTTACCTGTCACAGGTGTGGCATGTATATATGGTATATAAAAATACACACTTATCTCAATGCAACGTTGTGTCAAAATTTCAAAGCAATCGGTAAAGAGGTTTCGAAGATTTCCCTCACATGAAAACTCATATGAAAAACAGTTTTTTCAAAAAAGTTTGTTTTTTCCCGCCACAGACGTGACATCCTTATAGTATGTATATAAAAACACATTCGGATGCGTGTTCCATGGTTTATAACACTGTGGGTGTAAAATCATCTGTTCTCAGTCCTACATTGTGGCTTGTTGAACTTGAACCCGTTGCTCCTTGTTTGTGTTACATCTGACCCTTTGAAGAAATTGTTCGGATCAACATCCTCCAAATCGTTTAGTATTTTAAAAGTTTCTATGAGATCCGCCCTGTCGTGCCTGGTCTGCAGTATTGTTAGCTCTGTGGCCCTCAACCGTTCCTGATATGTGAGATGACTTAGGTCTGGAATGATTTTTATTGCCGGTGTTGCACCTTCTCCAGAGCAGCTATACGTCGTTCAGAAGATGAGGGCGAATGCGTATGGTATCCAAAATGGTCCCCCAAGTTATTAAGACGATGCCACACACCTGGCTCACGATATATATAAAACACACCAAAAGATCATGTTTTTGTCATTACCTTAAGTTAGAATACACAGAGAGTGCGTCTAATTTTTTATCAGATTAAGGTAGGTAAAGTTAGGTTATGGTTAGGTCAGGTGAGATTAAGATAGATTAAGTTGGATTAAAATAGACTTGAATAAAAAAGAGCAATGAAGACGCAAAACGGTACACCAAATACAGCCCCGTTCCTGTGCCAGGTAAGTCCACTAGGGGGCTCACCATAGCCCGTGCTACTTGTCACTCCTGTGCCAGGTCAGTCCACTACGGGCTCACCATAATCCGTGCTACTTGCCCCGCTCCTGTACCAGGTAAGTCCACACGGGTTCACCATAGCCCATGCTACTTGTTGCTCCTGTGCCAGGTAAATCCACTCCGGGCTCATCATAGCCCGTGCTACTTGCCCCACTCCTGTACCAGGTAAGTCCACTACGGGCTCACCATAGCCCGTGCTACTTGCCCCGCTCCTGTGTCAGGTAAGGCCACTACGGGCTCACCATAGCCCGTGCTACTTGCCCCGCTCCTGTGCCAGGTAAGTCCACTACGGACTCACCATAATCCGCGCTACTTGCCCCGCTCCTGTGCCAGGCAAGTCCACTACGGGCTATCTTGAGGTTATCTTGAGATGATTTCGGGGATTTTAGTGTCCCCGCGGCCCGGTCCTCGACCAGGCCTCCACCCCTAGGAAGCAGCCCGTGACAGCTGACTAGCACCCAGGTACCTATTTTACTGCTAGATAACAGGGGCATAGGGTAAAAGAAACTGTGCCCATTGTTTCTCGCCGGCGCCCGGGATCGACCCCGGGACCACAGGATCACAAGTCCAGCGTGCTGTCCGCTCGGCCGACCGGCTCACCATAGCCTGAGCTACTTGTCGCTCCTGTGCCAGGCAAGTCCACTACGGGTTCACCATAGCCTGAGCTACTTGTTGCTCCTGTGCCAGGTAAGTCCACTACGGGCTCACCATAGCCCGTGCTACTTGTCGCTCCTGTGCCAGGCAAGTCCACTACGGGCTCACCATAGCCCGTGCTACTTGCCGCTTCTGTGCCCGGTAAGTCCATTCCTTTTTTTTTTTAGTAAATGTGCTGCTGAGTTTCTGCGGTTGTATTTAAATCCTCTGCTATCGCGGGGGAGGATACTGCTTGACAGTATTTATAAGGGTCTCCAGCTGCTGCATGGACACTTTTTGACCAGGAGAGTGCCAGTGTTGATGGCTTCAGGGTGGTTACTTCAAGATTCAAGATACTTCAGCCATGTTCCCCCCTTTCTTATTTTTATTTTTATTTGTTCTCAACACATTTTATACTTTAAACTCAATTAGTATTAAGTTTTAGTCTTTAATGTTTTTCCTGCCCGAAACGCTTTGCGTAATAGTGGCTTTAGGCATTGTATGTACCAGCTCTATCTATAAACCTAGCAATTTTTGTAAAAATCTCTTGTATGTATGTACCTTACCTGAATAAACATTTATTTATTTATTTATTTATTTATTCAGGGACTCTTCAAGCTCTTCTAAGGTCGTTGACTGCTCCATAACCCAGTGGTTTTTCTGTGATTGTTTGGCAGAAAATGCCTTTCCTCTGTCTGGGTTCACCAATCTCCCAGTTGCATTTGTAACCTAGACGTAGTCTATATAACCGAACTGCTATTTCCCTGTGGGTTCCTTTTAGGATATTTAACCTTTCTAACTTGGTGGCCTGAAGATACCATATCAAAGGTGCCCCCTTGTGGCGATGCCCGCAGGGTATTGCCTCGCCCTTCAGGGTAGGACTCAAAGTGACCTGGTCAGTGATACGGTACTCACAAAAAAAAATCGGTCATGGATGACGAGAGTGAGGTACGATGTAACACTGTAAAAGTGTTTGGTTTAGTTTAATACATATATATAGTACATGAGTCACAGACAGGGATTTGAGAAAGGCGCCAGGTTGTCGGCCTGAGATCTCACACCTCAAAGCGTTAATGACCTCAAGTGACCTGAGGTCAGATCATGAGAATTTCACCTTGCTTCCGCTAAGCTTATAATTGTAGCCTGTTAGCCTTCAAACATGCCGACGTTTAAGGAGTGGCTTGGTAGAGTGCCTCAGGCTATCTACTTGTGGGCGGAGTTAGTTACTAGGCTCCCCAATATATACTCGGAGAACTATCAATTCGGGAGCATTAAGCAACAGGAGACCAGCCAGCAGAGCAGAGCAGACGGCCCTAGCAGGGAGGCTGTCGGCCGGCAGGGCGGGAGTCTCCGTCAACTAAAGACCCCCCCCCCTCTCTATCCAGCTATAGGCACACACTTGGTGAGTTGAGCAGTAAGGTGACTTGGTCGTGTTTTACAAGTGTTGTGTGAAGATCAGGGGCAGTCAATTGTAGTGTTCTCAGATTCTTGGAGGATGACTCACTTTGAATATTAATCTTTAACATTTTAATTGGATTGCTTAAGTTATGATACTTATCATGAAAAATATAATTGTTGAATTTATTATTTAAATGGACTTTATTTTGTTCCCTAGAGATCTTGAGTTGAGGTGAGAAAGCCTCTGTGGTTACAGTTTTCATGGTTTAGAATGAATACATGATAAAGATGGGACCATACTAATAATGATCTCTTGATAACATCTTTGGTGAATTTTGTGATAAAGACAAGTTCCATTCCTTGTCTTGTATGTGATGATCTAGAATGGATGGTGGCAGCATTTCGTCTTCTACTATCTACTCTTCTACTTCTACCTATCTATTCCTCTCCCTCCACCCCTCTCTAAACTCTCACTTTCAACTAATGACCCTCCTCGCTCCTCCCACCTCCCTACCTCTCACCCCAAACCCTCACTAATTACTTCACTATTCATTTCTTTCCTTTCGGTTCCTCTTATACGTTTGTGGCAATGATTATGTATTCTAGAGTTCTCTCTAGAGTTTCGGGTAACTGATCAAGTGACGGCGCCTTGTAGTCTTAGCACCTAGGTAGTCGAATACCTAGGTTACAAGGTGTTGAACCAGAGAGGTTGCCTTAGGAACTCTGGGAGTGCTCTAGAATAGTTAGCTAACTGGGGACGGGATAACGGACAAGAGAGAGCTGTTTCCCCCGGCCTCGTTAGTTAGCTGGGGGGTGGAATAATGGACAAGATAGAGCTATTTCCCCCACACCCCGTTACAACGAGAGTTTGGGTCGCCTGCGTACTGGGTTGTGCAGAATACTAGTCAGCTGGACAGCAGGGGCCAGATTCACGAAGCAGTTACGCAAGCACTTACAACCTTGTCCATCTTTTCTCAATCTTTGGCGGCTTTGTTTACAATTATTAAACAGTTAATGACCTCCGAAGCACCAGGAGGTTGTTTATAACAATAACAACAGTTGATTGGGAAGTTTTCATGCTTGTAAACTGTTTAATAAATTTTACCAAAGCCGTCAAAGATTGAGGAAAGATGTACACGTTCGTAAGTTTTTTTTTTTTTTTTTTGAGATATATACAAGAGTTGTTACATTCTTGTACAGCCACTAGTACGCTTAGCGTTTCGGACAGGTCCCTGGAATACGATCCCCCGCCGCGAAGAGTCGTTTTTTCATCCAAGTACACATTTTACTGTTGCGTTAAACAGAGGCTACAGTTAAGGAATTGCGCCCAGTAAATCCTCCCCGGCCAGGATACGAACCCATGACATAGCGCTCGCGGAACGCCAGGCGAGTGTCTTACCACTACACCACGGAGACTGTAAGTATTTGCGTAACTGCTTCGTGAATCTTGCCCCAGGTAATCAACAACGTTGTTTGTCCTTCAATTGTAGACGAAATCGTTATTGTTTTGTAGCGAGTAGATTATCCCAATAATATACTCGCTCCAAATGCAATGTTAATATTCCTGTCAACCTTTGGAGATGAATGAGGTGAGGCGTTGCCCGGGCAACACAGTGAGGTGTTGCCCGAGCATATAAGCAGCAGAATAGCAAACATTAACCAGAGTCTACTTTCAAGTGTGGTCTAGAGCAGACACTTGCGAGATACTGTACCGACGCTCAGTGCGTCCAACTCACACACCCATACTTTACGTAACAATAGAACCGTTACAGTTTCTTTCTAAACAAGATATTGTCTGGGTCTTGGAGTATTGATGTATTTTTCCTCACAAAACCGCGATGATTTGAGCTGATGAGTGCACAGAATCGTAAGTTTTTCCCGGGAACAAATCCACGTGCGACCAGCTAACAATAGCGTCGGCTGCAAGTCTGAGGTGTTAATTGGAATAAACATTTGATTTGACTTGATTTTATTTGATTTAATTAGTTGTGCACTTGAGAATTGTATATAGTGGACAATAAATTCACGGCCACTGGGTCCATATGCAGTCACCGCCCAGTGGTAAAACACTCGCCCGGCACTTCAGGAATGCTTTGGCCTGGGTTCGTATCCAGGCCGGGGAGGATTGACTGGGCGCCAATCCTTAACTTTTTTTTTTTTTTTTTGAGATATATACAAGAGTTGTTACATTCTTGTACATAATAATATAGATCGAGGCAACTGTTGTTGCCTCTGTTCAACCAGCATTGTTAAACGATTTGGCAGGTCATATTCCAGGGAAAATTTAGATTAAGGACCTGCTCGAAACGCTATGCGTTCTAGTGGCTTTACAAGAACGTAAAAACTCTTGTATAAAAAAAATAAATTAAAATAAACATGTGGACACAACCAGTGATATTAGTATTTGTTTATCAGAGTATTAAATAAATATTATTTTACTTATGTATTACACTAAATCATTATTTTGGTTAGATATTTATCATTTTTAAATCGGTATATAATTTCCATAAAAGCATTAATATTTTCTACCGTCATAACGAGATCATGCGCACGAAACTGCCTCAAAATCGATATCCAATAAGAACGTTGTTCATCCTTGTTTTGCTCGTGCTGGCCAATGAGAACTGAGGTTGGTTATGATCGCTGTAATACACTAGAGCTCCCGAGTGGCGGAATGTATTGATGTATCGTCTGCTGGGAGGCAGTGAGCAACAATGAGAGTACCGTAGAGGGGGCTTCTCCTCGAGGTGCAGGTAATAAATTGATCAGCTAATTGTGGTGAGGTGAGAGGACACGGGTGTGACCATGGCCTCTAAACCTCAGCTGGTACTGCTGGGATACGTGGATGAGCAGATCTCCTCCAGGAATCAGCAAATGGCCAGCTTCTCTGTCAGCAAAATTGGCGGAACACCAGTAAGTTAGTTAGCTGTTTTGTGAAGAGGTTCTATATTGAAATCTTTAATTATACTCGTGTTATGTTTTGTAGGCAGATATTTTAATGTGTCTTCAAGAGTGTCACTAGCTGGCAGTGTCAGGTGTCAGATGTCTTACTGTTGTATTGATGACATTGGCCCGAGTGACATATACCTCCGGGTGTCAGATGACTGGGTGTCATATAGCTGTGAGTGTCCCCAAGACTGGGTGTCATATAGCTGTGAGTGTCCCCAAGACTGGGTGTCATATAGCTGTGAGTGTCCCCAAGACTGGGTGTCATATAGCTGTCAGGGGTGTGACATACTGCTGTTGGGGTGCTGCATGACTCGAGGTGTTATGTAATTAATATAAAATAATTGATGTAATGTGCTATGTGTAGGTGGCACAAGTTACACAAAACTTATACATTTATTTTTATATAATTTATAGTCTTAATGGCTTAATGATTTCTTGTGATAATTACTATAATTCATAATATTATAAGCAGTCTCCGTGGTGTAGTGGTAAGACACTCGCCTGGCGTTCCGCGAGCGCTATGTCATGGGTTCGTATCCTGGCCGGGGAGGATTTACTGGGCGCAATTCCTTAACTGTAGCCTCTGTTTAACGCAACAGTAAAATGTGTACTTGGATGAAAAAACGATTCTTCGCGGCAGGGGATCGTATTCCAGGGACCATAGGATTAAGGACTCTCCCGAAACTCTACGCGTACTAGTGGCTGTACAAGAATGTAACAACTCTTGTATATATCTCAAAAAAAAAAAAAATTATATATATACCCTGTATATATATATATAATGGAAGTATTTTTTGGGGGTTTTGTGTAATGTCCTGCTTACCAGTTCACCCCTGAGCTGCTTATCAGGGATTTTGGGAACAATTGCTCTGCCATTTAGGAGGTGGAGTTCAACACATGCGGATAACTTGCACCGCTTCTCATTTAGAGCCCACGCAAACAAATGATGTTTTGTGCAGTTTTTGAAAGCGGACTTGGTTAAAAAATATATGCTGAACTTTCTTTGGACGAACACCATGCTCATTTGAGTAATGAACCCTAATCCAAGCTAAGGATTTTGGATAGTAGTATGCTGGATATTGACCTATGAGTCCCTGTACAAGTTCTATATATTCCCATGGTTGTGTTGTGCTACTTTGATATAGGATAACGCATTTTACAGCCATGATCTTACAGCATCATTTATATCATAGTTTATCATATTCAGACACTGTAGTATTCAGAGTGCATCACAAGTCTGTATCCATCTTAGTCGTAATCCTTAGATTTGCAGGTGATCCTTGAATTAGTCTTGAAAGTGCCTCATGCTTTTCGTATTGTCTTCTCTCTAAAATAGATGGAACGTTTATACTTAATCCTATTTACACCATCTGCTATAGACTAACAACTCAACTCCGTTGCGGTTACCTTGCAATGATTTCGCAGGGTAATTTCGCTTGATGTCCCTGCGTCCCAGTCCTCGAGCAGCCCTCCTGAGGGGCTCGCTCACCTGGTAATGCACTCGCCAACATGTGAAACATAGAAAAACAAAATCATAGTTTATGCATGTAGTATGTGTGTTAAATGGAAGCAAATCTTTGTTTAACAGTTTGTCTACACTTGTGTGACTAAATGAAATAATGTACTGTACTCTGTATATGGTAAATATGTATACGGTGTAAACAGTACAGAGGTTTAACTTTAGGCAAATTGTGTTTGATGAAGATTATTAAAAGGTAAATAAACAAACATAATTATGGAATGATCTCTGCAAATTCTGATCGTAATTGAAGTTGATATTGGCCATAAAAATGGTAATTCACCGATACAGTAGAAAAATATTTAAAGAACCATTTAAATATAATTGATTTACCAAATTCTTGTTTATTACACCAGGATGGTATTCATTTATATTCATTAATTCTCTTAGGTACTTGAGAAAACATTGCAGTACAATATCACCTATCCTGTGTTTTGATGATTAATGTTATAATGGTCTGATGGTCTGTGACTATAGAATGTGGTGGTGCAAAATTTCCATAAATACCTTATCTTGCAATGATTTTGGGGCTCAACGTCCCTGTGGCCCGATCCTTGACTAGGCCTCCTATCCTGTGGAGGCCTGCATCTTGTGCTTGACCATATATTTTCAGGGAAATGAGCCCTGTGTGGGAAATTCTCATTTAATCAACAGGAATTTTTACTTAAATTTGTTTTGCAGTTAGCGTTGTATTGCACTATTATGTATAAGCAACTTGAGACTAAATATAGTACCATGGTTTGGAAGAGACAATAACAGATTTAATATGTTCTGTGTATCTCTCTCCCAAGTGTTCCTGACTGCACACATACAATAGAGAGAGACCATGAGTGGTTCCAGAGCTAAGTACATCTCTACATCTAAGTGACCTACAGTACATTCTTTATGTGTAAACCCATGTCCCTGGTACAGACATGTTCACTGTAGCTTGGATATAAACCATATCATTGGCTGGTTGCTTGCATATACTTTCAGCATCATAACCAGGCTGTGAATGCATCTGTATGGAGTTGTCATTTTCCTACTCCTGACTCACGCGTCTCGGTCATCTCCTTTTTTTTTTTTTTTTTTTTTTTTTTTTTTTTTTTTGTCAGGCTGAGTTTCTCTAGTGTTTATTCTGTGAATAATTACTGATACAAAGCAGAAGACCTAATGTTGCTCTAGTTACTAAAAAAAAAAAAAAAAAAAAATTAGGTACTGTATTTAGGAGACTTTTTTTTCAATTTCTTCTTCTGGAACCTGTAGAAACCTATTTCTCATGCATACAGTGTAAGTACACTTGTCCTATTGTTCCCTTTTTTGTTTTCAAACTAAGAGGTGACCGAATTCTTGTAACCTTTTGGTTACCTTTCGATGATTCCAAGGATCAACATCCCTGTGGCCCAGTTTCTAATCAGGCCTCCTGGTTGGTGGTCTGGTAAAGCAGGCTGTTTGACACAGCTGCTTGAAGTCTGATATATGAATCACAGCCTGGTTGATCAGGTATCCTTTGAAATGGTGTCTTTGGAACACAGTGAGAGGTCAGCCAGTTATGCCCCTTATATGTAGATGGTGAATGTTGAATAGGTTTGGGCCTTTAAGTTAATAGACTTCTCTCTAGCATACTGCACCACTGCTTTTCAGTGGGGCTGTTTTGCACAACCTACCATGTCTTCTGTTCTCATGTGGTTTTATTTTCATATGCAGATTTGAAACCAGTCCTAATAGCATTTTCCAAGTGTAAATTATTATGTATCTCTCCTGTCTGTGCTCTAGAAAATACTGATTTAAACATTTTAAATCATCCCAATAATTGAATGCTTTATCAAGTGGATTCTAGCAGTAAAAGACTTTGCATTTTCTCCAGGTCAGCAATTTTTCCAGCATTGAATGGGGCTGTGTGTGTAATAATATTCCACTTGTCTTAAAAATTATCATTGGTATGGCATCAATTGTTAGAAAAGTTCTTGTTATCCAACCTGTCATTGTACCATAGCACAGATCCTGACATTGCAGCTGCTCTGTTATGGTCACAGTACATCTGCACTGCTCTAGCTCTTTATTTTTTTCATTATTAGTGTTAGACTTTGTGGTGTGTAAATATCTGTTTGGAGAGAATGAATACTCAATTATCTCTTATCTAAGATTCTTACTTAACTTGTTCCAACTGTTTACCACTCTGAAAAAGTTAATGTTTTTTTTGGCAACTTTGTTTAGTTAGCTTAAATTTAAGAACTCTTGCTCTCGAAGTTCCAAAGCTCATCAACCCTTCTTTATTAATTTTGTTGATTTCTGTTACTATTTTGTACATAATGGTTATATCGCCTCTTTTTCTTGTAATCTAGCTTTGGCGTATTTAATGCCTCTAACTTCTCCTTGTAGCTCTTGTCTTTCAGTTCTGGAAGCCATTTATTTGCATGTCTTTGCACCTTTTTCAGTTTGCTGATGTCCTTAAAATATGGGCATCTTGCAACTGCTGCATATTCCAACTTTGGTCGCCTTGAAGTTACCTTGCGCTGATTCCGAGATCAAGGTCCTCACAGCCCGGTGATCGGGCCATGAGGACCGGGCATCTGACCAGGCCTCCTGGCCTGGTCTCATGAAGGTCAAAGCAGAAGTTCAAACATGAATTGTTCAAACATGAACAATTGTTTTAGTATTTCACCATCCACAATCCACTGGCACAATGTTCTTTGTGATTCTCAGATGAGTTTTTTTTTTTTTTTTTATCTAGAACCACTCCTCGATCTCTTTCTTTTATCATAATTTTTTAAAGATCTCTTTACTTATATAAGTTGTAGGTTGTCTGTAGCCTATTTTTTCCTACTCCACATTCCATAGCATGACATTTATTCACATTAAATAAAATTTTCCAAGTGCTGCTCCATACACATACTTTGTCCAGGTCTTCTTAACCACTGCACTGCACTGCATTAAAATATGACACCCCCATGGTGCACAGAAAATAAATTATTTCCAAAAAATTATTTTCTCTTCTTATGTTGTTAAAATGCAGTCTGATCATGGGAAACTAAAATAAAATATTGTATGTGACATACTTTAACCGCGATGGAGCTCAGAAGTCGAGCAATTTATGGGCGCCGAGTGATGAGGCGCTCAGGGACACTCGACCCTGCCATCCCGTGGGACGGCAGTTGCCGCAAATATAATTTGTCAGAATTATTTCAGTGTCTCATTCGTTTCTTTTCTTTTTTTTTTTTGCTGTAATATTATTCAAAATTGTGTAATTTGTGGAATTTATATACAGTAGTCCAATGTGTGGAACATCGATATGCTCAAATGTATGGTGCTTATATATGGTGACATGTATACAGTGGTACCTCGGAATGCGATTGTCCCTGTATGCGAGGTTTTCGGAAGGCGAGGTGTATTTACTCCAAAAATTTGTCTCAGAAGGCGAGGGTTACTTCGGGAGGCGAGTTTGGACGCGAGTTTGTTGATACGTGTACAGCCGACCTAGCTCGTTCGTCGCCCCTCCGCCCCTCAGTTTATTATTGTCTCGCGCTCAGTGACTACCCCCACATCAATTCTTCTCGCGGATTTTCAGTGTTTTGTTGGATTTTTGGTGATTTGTCTATACAATTTGTTATTATATATCTCACCATGGGTCCCAAGAAAGCCAGTGGTAAGGATAAAGGCCAGAAAGCTCATGTGAGAATGACAATAGAGGAGAAACAAGAGATCATTCGGAAGCATGAGAACGGTACACGTGTTGTTGAACTTTGTAGGCAGTACAACAAAGCCACATCAACAATATGCACTATACTTAAGAAGAAAAATAAGATTATGGGTGCTAAAGGGGCAAAAGGAGTAAGAACATTAACGGCACAAAGACCACAAATACTTGAAGAAGTGGAAAAGTTGTTATTAATTTGGATACACGACAAGGAGTTGAGGGGTGATAGTGTTTCGGAGGCCATTATTTGTGAGAAAGCCAGGGTGTTGCACGAAGACCTTCTAAAGAATACCCCTGCAACGAGTGATGCAGATAAGAAAGAGTTTAAGGCAAGCAGGGGCTGGTTTGAAAAATTTAGAAAGAGAAGTGGTATCCATAGTGTTACAAGGCATGGGGTTATGTGATGTTATTATGGAAGGGGACTCCCCTTCCAAACAGTAACTCCTCTCCTCCTCCCCCCTCCTCACCATCTTCCATACGCCTACAGCACTCGACAGCAAGGTAAGTAATAACTGGAACACAGTTTTGTAGGTTTATTTAGATGAATTAGGTAAATTAGGTATAAAAATTTAGTTTGATGTGGGGTTTTTGGGGTAGTCAGGAACGGATTAATTCATTTCCCTTTATTTCTTATGGGGAAATTAACTTCGGAATGCGAGTTTTCGGAAGGCGAGGCGTCTCCAGGAACGGATTAAACTCTTATTCTGAGGTATGCCTGTATTATATTTTGAGAACAATCATTGTTTTTGCTGTTATTACACTACAGTATATACACATGTTGCATATAACTATCTACATTTTTGTGCACCATAATGAACAACAAAGATCATGTGTTGAGAGTTTATATACACAAAAACAGGAATATGGTGACACGTATTCACCCCAACTAGGTGAATACGTATATTATATTCTTAGTTCATCCAGTGTTCTTGCTGTTATTATGCTATATACCCATGTTATATATCACTATCAACATTTATATGCACCATAACAAACTAATAAGTAGTTTTGGTGGGTATGGTGATGAAATCAAAACACAGCTTGGAGCCACAAGCAGATGATGTCAGCAATCACATGATGCGAGACAAATGCCTCCAATATTTTACACTTCTCGCCATGACTAGCTACATATACTTTCTGTATGGAGTTATTTTCCTACTCCTGACTCACGCGTCTCGGTCATCTCTTTTTTTGTCAGGCTGAGTTTCTCTAGTGTTTATTCTGTGAATAATTACTGATACAAAGTAGAAGACCTAATGTTGATCTATTTACTAGAAAAAAAAATGTGATAACTGCTGTTAAAACATTCCTGTCACATAATCCCGAATATGAATCCATTTCAACAGAGTTATATTGTGAAGGAACATAATGTTGTTTCATGATTTATTAATTGTAGCCAAATTAAGGGCAATATTAAGAAAACATGGAGCACTATTTCCCAAATATTAGGATCAAAGAAGATCTTGAGTAAGAAACTAATACAGTACTCCTATCAAATGACGATAGTGTGCTTTCTGCCTCTGACACTGCCATTAAATTCCATAGTTTTTCTCATCCATTGGCAATTTTAGCCAAATATCCCCAGTTTGCTAACTGTAGGTAGTAACTAAGAGTGATTGTAACCTATCCACCGCTGCCCACTGGATGGGGTGTGGTGTTCAGGACAAACATATCAATTGTGACACTAGGTCTCCACATATGTCAATTTCTTAATTTAGAAACTGTACTTGTGGTCGATCTCGAACCCATTGTTTATGTGACGACTTGTACTGAATTTTGTAACTAGCTCATCAAGATTGTAACTTGCTTAGCTAAATGAATTGTGGGGTTCAGTCCCTGAGCCCATTATGTGCCTCTGTAACCCTTTCTACTACCGCCCACAAGATGGGTATGGATGGGGTGCATAAGAAATGAACTAAACTAAAAAAAAAAAAATTGGCACATCCCTTGCAAATGATATCCCATCTTCCCTAACTTTTGTTAAGGACTACTTTACAGGACATTGTCCAGAGTCTTTGTATCTAACTCCTGCTAATTCCTCTGATGGTAATGAGATAATCCTTTCTCTTTAAACAAAGTCAAGTGGCCTTGCTGAGATACCAACTCTAATTTACAAACGAAGACTAGATGTCTAGCTCTGGCCATTGCATTGCTCTACAACAAATCACTTGAACTCTAAACCTTTCTTGATACCTGTATTCTAAAAAAAGCGAGAGTAACCCCAGTCCATAAATGTGGTGATCTCACTGACTTCAACAATTTCAGACCTATATAAATTCTGCCAACCTTGTCTAAAATATTTGAAAAGCTAATCTACAAGCAGCTTTACTCTCATCTAGTTAAACTCAATATACTTAGCTCTTGCCAATATGGCTTCAGACCCAAAAAAAGCATCAATGATGCACTGATTAGTATGATTAACCTAACATGTGCAGCTCTTGATAAAAATGAATTCCCTGTTGGGTTATTTGTTGACATACATAAGGCTTTTGACACTTAACCACCACAATCTTCTTAAATTACAACATTAAGGAGTCAGAGGTCACTCCCTCCAATACCTTCAGTCTTACCTTAATGACAGGCTCCAGTATGTTTGTGAATGATTCCAATTCTCCCACCCTACACATCATCATTGGTGTTCCACAGGGTAGCATTCTTGGCCCTCTCCTCTTTTTTTTCATCTAAATTAATGACCTTCCAAATGCCTCTCAACATCTCAAGCCATCTCAATTTTATTTGCTGATGACACAACCTTCATTTTCTCCAGCACTAACCCTCTTATTCTGAATGACACACTGAATACTGAACTAAATAAAGTTCATCTTTGGCTAACTGCTAACAAACTCGATCTTAATATTGACAAAACTTTCTATATTTGGTAATATATCCTCAGATCAAATTAATCTAAGAATTAACAATATCCAAATTAGTAACGAAGTAGATGGTAAATTCCTTGGTGTTCTCATTGATAACAAGCTGAATTTCCAGGGACACATTCAAAATATAACAAAAAAAGTTTCTAAAACAGTTGGAATTCATTCTAAAATCAGATATCATGTACATCACCTTGCCCTGGTAACGATCTATTACTCTCTCATCTATCCTTATCTCAATTATGGTATCTGTGCTTAGAAGTCTATTACCCAAAATGATCTACATCCTCTAATTGTTCAACACAAATCTGCTATTAGAACAATAATAAACTATGGCTCCAGACAGCACTTGGCCCCCATACTTAAATCTTTGAATGTGTTAGATATTAAGTCACTGTACATCATCTCAAGTGTACTCTATATATAGTTTTTAAAACTCTGAACTGTAATGCCAATCCTGACCTTAAATGCTTCCTAAAAGGGTGTAACAGAAAACATGGGCACCACACCAGAAACAAATATGTTTGATATTCCAAGAGTGCGACTTAACCAAACTATAAATGCTCTGCAAATCAAGGGACCCAGAATGTGGAATGACCTTCCCAATCATGTCAAACGCTGTACCTTCTTCTACCTGTTTCTTTTAGCATTGTATTCACTGATATCTGAATGTTCTCCATAGTCTTTATCATAGTCAGGATCATCAGTCACTTTTTATTGCAAAATAATTTGTTACCTATTTTATTCATCATTACTAAGTGGTGCTGTGTCCCCTAGCTGCACAACGATGCTGTGAGCTACTCCTATATGCACCAGCCTTGATTGCTCTCTCAGTACTGAGGCTCTCACAGCCAGTACGGTTGCTGACGATTTTTTTTTCAAGATGGCGTCTGCTTAACCTTCAAACCGCTAGGGGCCCAATTGGAATTCACACCCACAGGCGCAACAAAAAAAAAATCCAAAAAATTCTTTCGTCTGTAGAAGTGTTCATTTTTGTTCCCTGATCACGGAAAAAATAACAAAAAAATCGTAGGTGGCATATTTTAGCTGCAATAGGGTAGAGAAGTGTGGCAAAAAAGGGGCGTTAGCAGAGCCTTTGCCAGACGAGGTCTACTATGCCCGAGCTGTCAGACGGCAGTTGCCACAAATATATTATTAACACTTTCGCGCTCTCGGCGAAGGTCACTCAGCCAACCGTATGTGCGCGCGGCGTTTTTATCGCTTAAGCGTAAAAACAAAAATGTGTATACTCTTTTTACTTTTCTGACCTTAGTTTTCATGCTACGTATTTCATTTTGGTATCAACGTGTTCGCAATAAAATTCTCTAGAAGAACATCAGTAAAAAAAGTCACGAAAGCTATAGAGATACCAGCATGAAATAAATAACTACGAAGATGAGTCGCCGTGAGCGCTCAACAGCAACAAAATGTTTTTACTCTTGGGATTATTATCACCTCTACAATTGTCCTACAGCCTTAATTTTGGTATCAATGGACTCAAGAGGACTGAAAAACCCAGGTGGGGTCCAATGGGGCCCAAGGCCCCCAAGTTAGCCCCTCTCCAGTCCCGGGATTCATCGCATCCAGACCCGGGGCCGAGCCATCTCCCAAAGACCCGGCCTCAAAAGAAAAGGCCGACATAGCCGGAAAAGCCAGACGGAAGGAGGCCCACCGGTCAGACCCAAAGGCTTCGGCAGGGAGAGCAGACTCGAATGCCTCCGTTGCCACACCGGAAGGGGCATCCCCAAAGACTGCCCAAGTCTCAAGACAATCTAAACCCAGCCCCACCTCGGAAACCCTCAAACGTTTTCAGAGCCGGAAGCAGGGGTAGGGGGCGATCAGATTGAACCACGGGAAGGGAAGGACGAGGAAGATGTGGACGAAACCAAGGCCGAAGCGACCATCGCCCCCAAGTCCGGCTCCCTATGAGTAAAACGGGGCAGCCACAGGGCATCCGGCATAGCAACCAACCGAGCGCATTGCAGCAACCCAAACCTAACATGCAACACTTGTGCTGCCTGTACCCGAAGAACGTCATCACTCTACTGGGTAAACTGAGTCACCAGAAAGCAACAAAACTCCCGGACTCTGGGTCAAAGGTGTCACCGACCCAACAGGCCGTGTGACAGAGGCAAAAACAATGAGTCACCCCGAGACAAGGCAACAGAGCAACCCTCAAACTCGCATAAAGCGAAGGTGGAACTCAATAGGTCACATCCCTCAGACCCACGCACCCCCTAGGGGATTCCCAGGGTCCTGAGATGGAACACACGCTCAAGGAAGTCCAGGCAGGGTACTGCTAACCAGCACCCAAAACTACCAAACGACTTGCTAAAAACTGAACTCCCGGGACGTGTATACTCACGGGGACCTAGCAGGGGGTATCACCTAAAGAGAATTAGTATCCAGGAACCATACTCAGGGGACAACCAAGGCAGGGCCCCCCCCCCCTACTAGACAGGAAAACAAAAAGGAAAAGAAAACCCCGCAAGCGGACAGCGTACCCAGACGGAATAGAGCCTGTTCCGTCTGGGTACGCTGTCCGCTTGCGGGGTTTTCTTTTCCTTTTTGTTTTCCTGTCTAGTAGGGGGGGGGGGGGCCCTGCCTTGGTTGTCCCCTGAGTATGGTTCCTGGATACTAATTCTCTTTAGGTGATACCCCCTGCTAGGTCCCCGTGAGTATACACGTCCCGGGAGTTCAGTTTTTAGCAAGTCGTTTGGTAGTTTTGGGTGCTGGTTAGCAGTACCCTGCCTGGACTTCCTTGAGCGTGTGTTCCATCTCAGGACCCTGGGAATCCCCTAGGGGGTGCGTGGGTCTGAGGGATGTGACCTATTGAGTTCCACCTTCGCTTTATGCGAGTTTGAGGGTTGCTCTGTTGCCTTGTCTCGGGGTGACTCATTGTTTTTGCCTCTGTCACACGGCCTGTTGGGTCGGTGACACCTTTGACCCAGAGTCCGGGAGTTTTGTTGCTTTCTGGTGACTCAGTTTACCCAGTAGAGTGATGACGTTCTTCGGGTACAGGCAGCACAAGTGTTGCATGTTAGGTTTGGGTTGCTGCAATGCGCTCGGTTGGTTGCTATGCCGGATGCCCTGTGGCTGCCCCGTTTTACTCATAGGGAGCCGGACTTGGGGGCGATGGTCGCTTCGGCCTTGGTTTCGTCCACATCTTCCTCGTCCTTCCCTTCCCGTGGTTCAATCTGATCGCCCCCTACCCCTGCTTCCGGCTCTGAAAACGTTTGAGGGTTTCCGAGGTGGGGCAGGGTTTAGATTGTCTTGAGACTTGGGCAGTCTTTGGGGATGCCCCTTCCGGTGTGGCAACGGAGGCATTCGAGTCTGCTCTCCCTGCCGAAGCCTTTGGGTCTGACCGGTGGGCCTCCTTCCGTCTGGCTTTTCCGGCTATGTCGGCCTTTTCTTTTGAGGCCGGGTCTTTGGGAGATGGCTCGGCCCCGGGTCTGGATGCGATGAATCCCGGGACTGGAGAGGGGCTAACTTGGGGGCCTTGGGCCCCATTGGACCCCACCTGGGTTTTTCAGTCCTCTTGAGTGGGGCTTACAAGGAGTGGGGTTTTCCTTTCCCCTCCTCTGTGTACAAATTTTAATTTGCTGTCTGCCCCTCCCAGGGTTCGGTTCCTTGTCCCTTCGGGTGCTTTGGTGCCATCTTTCTGGAGGTTTTCAGCTTCCTGCATCCAACCTAGTGTGGGTCATGCAGCCTTTGCAGCTAACCTCCTGCGTGACCTGGCTTGTTGGGGTAGGCTACTGGTGCCAGTTTTGAGGCCAGCGCCTCCTTTAGAGCCGCCTTCGTCTGGTCGGCGTGGTATTGGCTGTGCTGGGCTCTAGTTCTCGTAAGGGGCGCCGGCCCTTTAGCGGTTCATCCCATTGACCAGCCCTTTCATGGTTCGGTGGGGGGGGGGGGAGGCTTGCTCTGGTCGCTCACACCTGGTCTCACGATTTATAGGCTTTTCGGGTCGTCTCCGACAGTCTGCGGTGGCGTTGGGTGGCTCCTTCTCCTTCGGGGGGCGGGGGGGGTCGGGACTGATGGGGCATGCCTCTTGCCCTGCGCTCTGTCAAGTCATCTTGGCGTGGGTTCGCTTGGGCGTGGTCGAAACGACGACGTCCCTCAGGTGAGTCTCCTGCCTGTTTCTAGTCCCGAAACGGGACTGTGAGGACCTGAGGTTCATTTTTCCCTTTCGGATGACTACGCTGTCCCAGGTCCGGCTTTTGTTGGAGTTGGGCGCTTAGATGGTGTCCCTAGACCTCCAGAATGCGTATTGGCACGTCCTGATTCATCCGGGGTTCAGGGACTGGCTTGGTTTTGTTGTGGGGCATAAGAGTTACCGCTTTCGTTGTCTCTCGTTCGGGTTGAATCTAGCCCCTTGCGTTTTCACACGCCTTACGCGGGTCGTGGTGGCCCATCTGCATCTTTTAGGTGTTCGGGTGTTGGCCTACCTCAACGACTGGCTGGTCTGGGCTCCCAGCCGGTTTAAATGTCTACTAGCCAGGAGTTTGGTTCTTTCCTAGCTCGCCGGGTTCGGGTTCTTGGTGAACTGGAGGAAGTCCCATCTGGTCCCCTCCCAGGTTCGGACTTGGCTGGGTCTTGTTTGGGACTCTTGGACTGCTTCCTTGTCTCTCCCTCCGGAGTCTCTCCTTCGCCTGCAGTCCCGTCTTTGCTGTTTTCTGGGGGGGGTGGGCTCCCGGGACACCTGGCGGTTGCTCAAGGATCTGTGCAGGAGCCTGAACTTTGCAATGTTGGTTTACCCGCCGGGACGGGTTTGGCTGCATCGCCTGTTCAGGTTCTTTCGGGGATGTCCTTTTCGCCTCTCTCGCGATACTTGGGTTCGACCCCTGGGGGCCTTGCGTTAGTATCTGCATCGCCAGCTTCCACTTCGGTTTTTTGGGGTTCAGTGCCTTGGCGACTACCCGAGCCCTCGCTCGATGTGCTTACGCACACATCGTCTGTCGGCTGAGGCTTTGTGACCAGTGCTCACCAGGCCGACCAGGTGTGTTGGAGTCTGTCCTTCCGTCAGGCCCACAGCACGGTGCAAGAGTTCACAGCGATTTGGTTTGCGCTTTGCAGCGTTCGGATCGCCCACGGATCGACGATCTGGCTCCATTTGGACTGTTCCCTGGTGGTTCATTGCTTGAACCGAGGGGTTCGATGCGGTTTCTGGCTCTTTGGCGCTGGTCACTTCAGGTGACTCTTGTGCTGAGTTCTCAGGGTTTGGCTATCCTGGCAGTTCACGTTTGGGGGGGGGGGGTTCCAACGTCTTGGCAGATGGCCTATCTCGGTTCATTCCTCTGTCAACGGAATGGACGGTCGATGCCGACTCATTCAGTTGGCTCTACCAGACATTAGGGCGTCCGGAGGTGGACTTCTTTGAGTCGGTGTGATCGTGGCGCCTACTGGTGTATGTGGCGCCCTTCCCCGACTGTGGCCGGCTCAGCCTTGGTTTCAGGCACTGCTTGCATGGTGTCCGGACCCAGAGGTTTTCTCTCGGCTCCGCCTCTTTCAGCAGATCAGACTAATGCGTCATGTGGCTGGTTCGATCTTCTCCTCAAGTCTACGCGTATGGTATTTTTGACTCGGGTCTATCATCTCTATGGTGATCAGGTGGTTTAGTTGTTGATGTCCCACCTGCGGGCTTCGTCCCGGCAGCAGTATGAAGTCTTAGCGGTCCTTCCATTTCTTTCTTCAGCTTTGTAGGAGTACAACCTCGATTCAGCGTACCTCGATTCAACGAAACTCCGGCTAGTTCGCACACTTTACAGACCGGATTTACTCACCCGGTTCGACGAACAATGGTTCACCGAACCGAGGGATGTTCGGATTTGCTTACGATGTCGAGACAGAGTTCACAGACTGGTGGAAAACTTTCCCATTTTATCCCAGATTACAATTAATAGTTCGCTCATATGACAAGTTCGATCACACAAGTGGACCGCACAAGTGGACCGCACAAGCGGTCCATAAGTAGTCCACAAGCTTACGATGTTGGGACAGAGTGGTGGAAAACTGTCTCATTCTATCACAGATTACAATTAATAATTCTTTCATAAGACAAGTTGGATCACACAAGTAGACCACACAACAAGTGAACCATATGAACCAAATACAAGCCAGAATGGTCCACACAAGAAGTGATGCATATTAACCAAATACCAGTCAGAGTGGTCCACACAAGTGAACGACTTAGTTTCAATGATTTTCGTTCACTGATTTGTGGCACACGTATCTTTGTAAATTAATTTAAAGGCTGAAGTGTTAATAGCTAGCTAATGTGTTGAAATCTTCTTATATACATTTTCTGTGATGAAAAAAGATGTGAGGGTGGACAGATAAGGGAATACTGCACTGTAAACCTCACTACAGTGAGGTTTCACTCACTTTCGTCTGTGTCATCATAGTTCAGTGACCCATGACAGGTGTTTAAATAACTCTTTATTATCCTAATTAAACTAAACTAAATAAAGCTAAAAATATACTGTAATATGATAGATTTCTGCTATTTGAGAAATTATTCAAGCTATTAGTGGCTCACAAGTCTAGTGCGAGTGGACAGGTCTATTCCGTGTGCACACCACCATGCGTGTTTTGTTAGATTTCGTTGCTATAGTTCAGTGACTTACGGCTTTGAAATAATAAAAATAATAAATCAGTTCTAAAATAAGTATTTTTATAGCTCTTATTATCGTAATAATGTTGCTAAACTAAATATATGACCCAAAAATATATTTGATGTAAATCCAATATTTGAGAGAAATTTTATGTTTACTGGAAATCGAGCACACCACCATGCTTGTTTTGTTCGATTTCGTCACCACAGTTCAGTGACCTACAACTTCGAAATAATGAAATTAATAAATCAGTTCTAAAATAAGTATTTTCTGGGGGGAGCCCAGTCGGCTCCCCGGAGCTTTACCGGCTGATATGCTAATGTCAGACTTTGGCATCAGTCATGTGTATGGAGTTCTAGGGCCTACCGGGGACCACGGCCAGAACCTGGCCCCCTCAGAGAGGCAAGGGGAGCAATGGCCTATAGAAACCCCCGTGTGGTTGGAAGCATTCTATGTCTGTCATCGACCGGGTCAAGCATCCAGAAAGGTAAGCATTCCAAAACAAACCCCAATTCTGGTGAAAATTGCTACCTAAAGCCAAACTAGTGGATAGAACTCTTCAACAGAAAACAAGGAAACTAGTATGACGTCATACGTCACCGCGCCGCTGTCTGCGCAGCTCCCCCCTCCCCGGGAGGGGGAAGGGGGAGCCCCAGACCTCCCACGCCGGCTATCCACCCATCAGTTCTTCGGCTGATGCTATGGGCAACGGTTATGTGCTCCGGCTCCAGTGGTTGTTTCAGCACTGTACCTAGAGTGTGGTGTCTGTTTTCTAGGTGGTGCGTGAGCCGGGAGTGGTTCTCCAGTACTCGGGCTGCATGCGCCTAGGGTTCCCTTCCCTAGGTGCCCTGTAAGTACTGCCCTTGGGGCTTGGGGCCACCTTCCACAAGTTCCTTGGGTCCTGCCCCTGCTTGGCCGTTTACTGCTTGGTTTTCGGCCGCTCTTGTGTGCTCGGGTGTTCTGTCTCCCTTGTTCGCCTTAGAGTAAGGGGCAGTTTTTGCACTGGTGGGGCGCAGGGTACTTTGCAGCTTGTCTTTACCAATCATAGCGGCCGGCTCTGTTCCGCTTGGGTACGCTGTCCTCTTGCGGGGTTTTCTTTTTCTTTTTCTACCTGGTGGGGGGGGTCTGCCTTCGTTCTTGCCCCTTGTGTCCCTTGTGTTCTGAGTATTTTCTGGTGGTACCCCCTGCTAGGTCCCAGTGAGTGTACACGTCCCGGGGGTTCAGCTCTTAGAAAGTTGTTTGGTAGCTTTGGGTGCCGGTTAGCAGTACCCTGCCTGGGATTACCTGAGCACGAGTCCTCTTATAGTAAACGCTCGGGACCCTGGGAAACCCCTGGGGGCGCACGGGTCCGATGGATGTGACCCCAGAGTGTCCCCCTCGCTTCCAGCGAGTTTGAGGGTTGCTCTCACCCTTTGTCTCTGGGTGACTCTCTGTTTTACCTCCGTCTGCTGCCTGTGGGGTCGGTGACATCTTCGACCCGGAGTCCTGCGAGTTTGGTTGCTCGTTGTGGCTCGGTTACCCAGTTGTGCTAACAAAGCGGGTGCGGGCAGCAGGGGCGTTGCACTTGAGCCTTGGTGGTGGCAACGTTCTCGTGGTTTCCTCCCCGGGAATCCCGGGGCTGCCCCGTTGTAGTTCGTTTTGGGACTTGGGGGTATTGGTTGCTTCAGTTCCATCCACGCCCCCTTGTCTTTCCCCTGGATCACCCTTCCTGCCTGCATTCGGTTCCTTACCGTCTGTAGGTTCGGGGCGGGGTTTTTGATGATGTTGAGACTCGGGCAGTCTCGGGGAATTCCCCTTCCGGGGTTGTGACGGGGGCATTTGAGCCTGTTCCTCCAGCCGTGTTGTATGAGTCTGCCAGTGGGCTCTCTTCCTTAGTGTTTTCACGGCTGCCCCGGTTTTCTGGTACGGCCAGGGTTTTGGGGGAACGGCTCGGCCCTGGGGCCTGTCGGGTAGGTTCCCGGGGCTGGGGAGGGGCTGACTTGGGGGGCCTTAGCCCCGTTGGACCCCGTGGGGGTTTTCATACCCCTCTAGGCGGGGCTTGTGGTTACGCGGAGTGGGGTCTTTCCTCCCCACTCGCCGTACGTGCTGTTGGGCGTCGGCCCCTCCCCGGGCTCGGTTCCTTGGCCTTTGAGTCGGTTGGTTCCGTCCTGTGGGTGGATGTTTCCTCCCACCCCTTTTTGGGATGGTGTTTTCGTCCTGTTTCCCCGTTCGATGGGGTTCTGCGTGACTTCTGATCTCAGGTGCGCCTGCGCCTTTGTGTGCCTGCGCCTTTGTGTGCCTTTGGGACTAGTGTTGGCTTCTGTGTTCTCGAGGGTACGGGAAGGTTTTTCGCTACTTCCCGCATTATTGGACCGTCTGTCGGCTCCTCGTCCTTGTCGCCCTGTTGGGCTGCTTGTCGCCCTGTTGGGCTGCTTGTCGCCCTGTTGGGCTGCTTGTCGCCCTGTTGGGCTGCTTGTCGCCCTGTTGGGCTGCTTGTCGCCCTGTTGGGCTGCTTGTCGCCCGGTTGGGCTGCTTGTCGCCCGGTTGGGCTGCTTGTCGCCCGGTTGGGCTGCTTGTCGCCCGGTTGGGCTGCTTGTCGCCCGGTTGGGCTGCTTGTCGCCCGGTTGGGCTGCTTGTCGCCCGGTTGGGCTGCTTGACGCCCGGTTGGGCTGCTTGACGCCCGGTTGGGCTGCTTGACGCCCGGTTGGGCTGCTTGACGCCCGGTTGGGCCTGCTTGTCGCCCGGTTGGGCCTGCTTGTCGCCCGGTTGGGGCTGCTTGTCGCCCGGTTGGGGCTGCTTGTCGCCCGGTTGGGGCTGCTTGTCGCCCGGTTGGGGCTGCTTGTCGCCCGGTTGGGGCTGCTTGTCGCCCGGTTGGGGCTGCTTGTCGCCCGGTTGGGCTCTTTGCTTCTTTGGCCGGTTTTATTGTTCCTGCTTCCTCTTTTGGCTACTTTTCTCGTGCCATAGTCCTGGCTGGCGCCTTCCCGCAGAGAGGGTGTGCGGTTCGGCCAGTGTGTTATGCGCATGAGCCGTGGAGTCTGTTTTGGTCTCGACGGTGTTTCAGTGCTGGTGTTTTGCGCCCTTTTTGCTACAGTGCTTCGCCTCTTGTTCTTCTCCCTGGCTGCGGTATGTGCCCCTTCGCGCCGGGGGTGTCCTGGTTCCCAGTTGTGGGGAGGACACCGCGGTTTTCCCTGTGTCATGGGTGTGGACCGCCTCCTTCGCCTCTCCCTGCTCTCCTGCGGGTCCGGCAGGGTCCGGCTCTGGCGTCTTCACCTGGCGGTGCTCCCTGGTTCTTCTGGGCATGGTTGAGTTGTCAAGTTTGTGCCACCGTTTGCCAGGTGAGTTTCTGCGGTCTGGCGTCTTTTGGCCAGGCGCTGGATGCGGAGTTGTTTATATACCTGTCTTTATTTAGGTATATTTTTGTACGACTGAGACCGTTCGCACACCAGTGACTGTCCCTTTTTCAACCCTTCCTGTCCCCCTCATGTGCATGTCCAACCCATGCTGGAGTCATTCAGGGGACCCTCCTTTTTTAATGTTGTGAGGTGTGGGAGTTGTAGGGTTGGTTCTGTACTCACCTGGTAAGGCTCCTGGCTGTGCTTGCAGGATTTGAGCTCTGGCTCTTGGGTCCCACCTATCTGGTAGAACTTGCGGGATAGTACCAGTGGAGTGCAGTGGTGCTATTGGCACATTTGGGGAACACTGTACTGTATTACCATCAGAGGTCTCTGCTTGTTACACGACCTACTTGCAAGCATAAGCCTTCTTGCTGGTTCGTCCGTGGACTTCCAGGGCTCACTAGCCTGTTTTCGTATGGCAGTTCCGGCCGGTCCTGGTTGTGGGGGTATGTGGGCCGGTGGACTGCTCCTAGCAGCTGCCTGGTGGGCCACCCTCTGGCCGGTCTAGCCTGGCCTTGGGCCGGGCTTGAGGTGTGAAAGAGCTCCCTGTACCTCATCCAGCAGGTATCGAGCGGGGTTTTCTCCGCCGTCGGTCGCCTGGTGCAGGTTTCTGGGAATGCGGGGTTTTGTCGTGTCTCCGTTGGCCCTGTCTGGGGTCTGCCTGCTCCGTTCTGTGCCTTTGCAGAAGGGAGTTGCTATTTACATGTTGCAGTGGTGCCTGTTGCTGCTGCTGCACGTGTGCATTGGTACTGTGTTTCACGGTGGCGTGTCCTTGTTCCTGTGTCCGGTTGTGGAGTGGCACGTTGCTGCCGTTTTGTGCCTGGGGATTGCGTGGGGGTTTTTCTGTCCCTGCCTGATTGTCCATCCCTGGTTGTTATCCTGGGGTTTTTGTGCTTCTGCTCTTTCTTCCTGCCTCCTCTGCAGCAGGGGTGTTCTGCGTGTGTTCGTAGGCGTTTGTCAGCCTGTGTCCTGTGATGTGCTTCTTTGTCTCGGTCTATTGCAGTTGTTCGTACCCCTTGGTTCGGGTAGTTCTGGCGGCGACCCTTCCGCCTTCTTTGGTTTCCTAGCTTGCCCTGCCGGTTGTTTTTTTTTGGGGGTCTTGCGATGTCTCGCGTCAAACCCGTCGTTTCTGAACTCCTGGCGGGCTTGCATGCTTTGGGGAGTTTTTCTGTTAGGCAGATGTTCCATCTCCTTGTGCCGCCTGGGTTTCGGTGGTCGCGCCCGAGATCTTCCCGCGGCTCCGTCTTTTCCTCGGCTCGAAGGGGCCTTGTCGGGGCTGCTTATATTCTGCCTCGCGGTCTCGCCTCCGGTTGGTGGTCGGGTTTTTTCGTGGTAGGTGTCCCACCTGTGTGCTTCTCTTGGCGGCAGTATGGGGTATTTTGGCGGTCCTTCCTTTTCCTGTCCCTTCTTAGGTGGTTACTCTTGTTAGCTTGGTTTACTCTCGGCTTGGTTTTCTGGTGGGGGTTGGGGGCCGTCGTCTTGCCACATACTGTCGCCTCTTTTCGTGCGGCGCGGGCGGAGCCGCTTCAGCTTGTTTTCGGTCTTGGTGTTGCTTCTGCACCGTTAGTCAGTTGTCTTGTGCGTCGTTTCACCTCCGGCCTGTTCATGCGCCGCTTGCACCATCCTGGTCTCTGGTCAGCGTGCTCTGTCTTCTCCTCGGTTGGTAGTGTCCCTTCGGTTCCGGTGTGTTTTTTCGTCGGCTCTTTCCTTTTGGCCTTTGCCTCTGGGGGTTGAGTCGCTGAGTTTTCTTGCTCCTTCGGTTTTAGCGTTTTGGTTGTTCGGTGGCAGCAGTCTCCATCTTTTCTGGCGCGGGGTGGGGCTGCTGCATTCTGGAGGGGTCCAGGGTTTGTTGGTGCTTCGTTGGTCGGGCCGGGGGTGTGTCGTTTTTTTGTGTTCAGTGGCGGCCCTCCGCTGTTGTTTGCGTGCCACGGTGTTTGGGTCCGGAGCGCGTTTTGCGTTGATCCGGTTCTGTTCTTCCCGGTTCGCGGGTGATAGTGTCCTGGGTGGTCAGCCGTGTTCTTGCGGCTAAGCTGCCTGTGTTCTTCCCTCATGCCTGTGGCGTTCGTGGTTTCGCTGCTCTCGCTGCCGTCTGGGCGACGTGGCCTTGCGGTCTTTCGGGCATGGATTTTTGGTGTTCGTGCAGGGGCCTTGCTGCTCGTTGTTCTCGTGTTGTTCCCGGGACTTTTCGGGGCTGTGGCACCTTGGGTTGGCGTTTGCTGCCGGTTGTCTCGCCTCCTTGGGGGGTGCGTGGTGTCTGCCTCCCGGTTCTGTCCCTTTGACCTTCCTCTGTGGGTAGTTAGCTCCGGGGAGCCGACGGGGCTCCCCCAGAAAACCAGCGTTAAGTGTAATGAAACGCCATTTTCTGGGTGAGACCCGGAGGCTCCCCGGCAACCCTCCCTCCCTCCGGTCGGCGGTTTTTCGCGTGTTTTGACATCCAGCCTCAGAACTGATGGCTGGATAGCCGGCGTGGGAGGTCTGGGGCTCCCCCTTCCCCCTCCCGGGGAGGGGGGAGCTGCGCAGACAGCGGCGCGGTGACGTATGACGTCATACTAGTTTCCTTGTTTTCTGTTGAAGAGTTCTATCCACTAGTTCGGCTTTAGGTAGCAATTTTCACCAGAATAGGGGTTGTTTTGGAATGCTTGCCTTTCTGGATGCTTGACCCGGTCGATGGCAGACATAGAATGCTTCCAACCACACAGGGGTTTCTATAGGATATTGCTCCCCTTGCCTCTCTGAGGGGGCCAGGTTCTGGCCGTGGTCCTCGGTAGGCCCTAGAACTCCATACACATGACTGATGCCAAAGTCTGACGTTAGCATATCAGCCGGTAAAGCTCCGGGGAGCCTCCGGGTCTCACCCAGAAAATGGCGTTTCATTACACTCAACGCTGGTTTTTTTCTAACCACAGTACAGTACCTAAGTTTATCTTACCTTCATGGAGGGCTCTTGATGGCATATGGAAGATGGTGATGAGGGGGGAGGAGGAGAGTTGTTACTGTTTGGAAGGGGAGTCCCCTTCCATTATCACATCAGGCAGTGATGTTTTCTCTGGGGTACTCTCCTACGTTTTGCCTGAATACCACTAGGACCTGGTTGTGGTTCAGTGCTTGTTTGTCTCACTACAAATCTGTCAAGAGACATTTGTTTTTCCCTTCATTTTAACATTTGTCTGTAATGATGCATCACAGTGTCATTGAATAGGTTAAGGTAACAACCTACTGCAGCTTGATTTGGGTGAGTCGTTTCAGCAAAGGTTTGCAATTCTTCCCATATTGCACACATTTTCTTAAATTTTGAGGAAGAAACATTCTCTACTGGCACATCCTCCCCTGAAGAAATTTCCTCAGCTGTCAAATCGCCACTCGCATTACCACACAACACAAGAGTAAACTGATCTTTCATAGGCTTGTGTCCAGGCAATGACTTCTCCTCCTTGGTAATGTATGTTTTCTTTGGCAGTCTTTTCCAGAATAGCACTGTCTCGTCACAATTAAACACTTGTTGTGGTAGGTATGCCTCACTCTGCACATAATCTTTAAATTCGCCAATGAATCTTTCAGCCGCTGGTTTATCTGCGCTGGCAGCCTCCCCATGCCTCACAACACTATGAATTCCACTTCTTTTTCTAAATTTCTCAAACCATCCCCTGCTCGCCTTAAACTCTTTCACTTCTGCATCACTCGGTTCAGGGGTTTTCTTTAAAAGGTCTTCATGCAATTTTCTTGCCTTTTCACAAATGATGGCCTCCGAAACGCTATCACCTGCTAATTCCTTGTTGTGTATCCAAATTAATAACTGTATTAACATCCTCAAATGTTTGTGTTCTGTGTTTCGTGATTATTGATACGCCTTTTGCCACTTAAGCACTCATAATGTCCTTTTTCTTAGCCAGTATGGTGGATAACGTTGACTGAGATTTGTTGTACTGCCTAGCCAGTCCAACAACCCGCACACCATCTTCATATTTATGAATGATCTCTTGTTTTTGCTCTTTGGTCATCCTTACATGGGATCTCATATGTTGAGCCTTACCACTGACTTTCCTGGGGCTCATGGTGTGATATATAATAATTAATGTTCAAAATGCAAAAATTCACCACAAAAGCAAAATTTCTTATAGGCGCGATCGTCACTAAGCGGGCAGCTGTAGTAAACTGAGGCAGGTCGGCCGCGTGACCGGGAACTGCGCGCTCAGTCGACCCGAACGTGTACCAACAAATATCGCAAGTCGACGACACCATCGGATGTCGAGTTGCATTTTTCGATGAAATTTATATCGTAACTCGAAATTATCATAAGTAGGGGCAATCGTATGTCGAGGTGCCACTGTATATATATATATATATATATATATATATATATATATATATATATATATATATATAATATATTATATATATATATATATATATATATATATATATATATATATATATATATATATATATATATATATATATATATATATATATATATATATATATATATATATATATATAATTAATATATACCGAAAGGGTAAGATTAATGATTTTAACACGAATCTTCTCAATATTTCTTACGTTTTTCTTCACTGTCGGGGGTAATTGAACTACTGTATTAACTCTCCAAAGTTCATTTTCTCATTTTTTATTTATGGTCTGATGCCTAAAAGCGCTGTAACGGAGAATGGGAGAAACAGCTCTCTCTTGTCCATTATCCCACTAATAATTAACTATTCTAACGGTGGGGTTGGGGAAATAGCTCTCTTTTGTCCATTATCCCACTCCCCAGTTAGCTGTTCTAGAGTTCCCCCCAGAGTCACTCCAGCAGCCTCTCCAATTCAACACCTTGTGATCTAGGTATTTGATTACCTAGGTATCACGAACACAAGGCATTGTAACTTGATCAGTTACTCGCGACTCCAGAGAACTCTAGAACAGTTCACTGCCACGAAAGGAAAGAGATGAATAATGAAGTAATTAGTGAGGGTTTGGGGTGAGGGCGGTAGGGAGGAGTGGGAGGGGGGGTAAGAATAAGGAGGGTCGTCAGGTGAAAGAGACAGGGGGGAGAGAGGCGGAGGGAGAGGAGAGGGAGTTGGAAGTGAGTAGGAGAGGTGGTGGTAGAGGTAGAAGGGTAGATAAGTAGAAAGTAGAAAGTAGACGTAGAAAGTCTGTCACCATCCATTCTAGTCAGTACATACAAGACAAGGAATGGAACTTGTCTGTATCAAAAGATGTTGTTAGCATGTGTCAACTGGAAGCATGTTCCAGGCAAGATTCTTTTAGTCACTAATTCAAGAGTACTCTACACTCTAGTTTGCATATACAGGGGGTATTAGAAATTCCAAGAACTCGGGAACACAATTAAAATAAAAAAGTGAGTGAATCAATTATTTATTTAGTATGATAAATATCAGAATTCAAGCAATTGAACTGAAGGTTCATTATGTCCAGATAAACAATGTGAGCCACCACACACAACTTTGAGATTCACTACAGCTGGCTGCCCATAGCGATCACACAACATCTTAGTACACGAAATAGGTCACCTTTCATGTTCAATTCACCAAGTGTCTGCCTATAGCTGGATAGAGAGGGGAGGGGGGGAGGGTCTGTAGTTGACAGAGACTGTCCCGCCCCATCCGGCCGACAGCCTCCCTGGCTATGCTGTCCTCTGTTCTGCTCTGCTGGCTGTTTTCCTGTCTCCTCTCCTATCCCTCAAGTGTACAGTACCCTGGGTTTATATTGGGGACCAACTAGCTAACTCTGTCCACAAGTAGATAACCCCAGGCACTCTACCAAGCCACACCTTAAACTGGCGGCTTGTTTGAAAGGACCCACCCGGATACCGGCTACAATTATGAGCTCAGCAGCAACCAGGTCAACTTCACACGACCTGACCTTGGTCACTTGGTGGTCATTAACACTCTAGAGGTGTGAATTTCTTAATTACTAGGGGCTGCCAACCTGGCGCCTCTCAAACTTGTCTGTGACTCCTGTACTATGTATATATTAAATACAAAACACCTTTACGGTGTTACAGCGTTTCGCAAGGGCTTCTTACATTTTCAAAGACTGGTTTACACATCATATACCATGCTTATGTGATATAAGCACATGGAGTGGGCATGTGAAGGCATAGACAACGTTGGTTTCCTTCAAGGCGTTCTGTTTGGTGTCTAGGGAGTTTTTCATGAGTAGGTCGGCCGTTTTCTTGCTTTTGTAGTAAATTATCAATTGTATTTTCTGATTTGCTTGCTTGTCTTACTAGGAATCTGTCTACAGACACTTGTTTTTCCCTATGTTTTAACACTTGTCTGTAGTGAGACATCACAATGTCTCACTGTAAATGATCTCTTGTTTCTGCGGGGAGCCCCGTCGGCTCCCCAGAGCTATCCAGGCTGAATGGATGTGTTTAACTTTCTGGCATCAGTCAAGTGCATGGAGTTCTTGCCTACCGGAGACCACGAGCCAGAACCTGGCCCCCTCAGAAGGTGCACGAGTAGCAATGGCTTATAGAGACCCTCCTGTGGTTGGGAGCATTCTAATGTCTGCCATCGACCGGGATAGGCACCCAGAAAGGTAGGCACCTCAAAACCCCCCCCCCCCTATTCTGGTAAAACTATTGCTACCGAAAGCCGAACAAGTGGACAGAACTCCCCAAACAAAAATTAGCAACCGAGCATGATGTCATCATGTCGTCGCGAATTTTCCGCCGCCGTCTGCACAACCCACCCTCCCCGGAAAGGGGGAGGCCCCCAGACCCACCCACCAGCGACCCAACCTGCAGTTCTTGGCTGATGTGAGTCTGGTGCCATCGTGCCTCTAGCTGCGGATTTTGTTTGTTCTGTGCCTTGTGGTGTGGACTGTCTCTTCAGGTGGTGCATGAGCCAGGAGAAGTGTTCCAAGGTACTTGGGCTGCATGCACCTAGGGTTCCCTTCCTAGATGTCCTGTAAGTACTGCCCTTGGGGCCTCCTTCCACAAGTCACCTCGGGGTCTACCTCCACTGTGCCGTTTACTGCTCAGAATTTGGCCGTCCTTGGGGTCAGCTGGGGTTTTCTCTTGCCCTTGTTTCTCCAGATAGGGGGTAGTTTTCATCACTGTCAGGTGTGCGGGATACTGCACAGCTAGTTTTCACCTGTAACAGCGGCCGGCTCTGTTCCGCCTAGGTACGTTGTCCTCTTGCATTTTTTTTTCTGCCTGGTGGGGGGAGGATCTGCCTTGTGGTCCCCTTTGCTGTTCTAGGGGTGTATATATATATATTCTGTTTTTGGTGGTACTCCCCACTTGGCCCCGTGAGTGGAAATGCCCCGGGGGTTCAGCTTTAGATGTTTGGTTGGTAGAGTTGGGCGCAGGTTCGCAGTACCCTGCCTGAGTTTCCCTTAGCGTGTAACCAAGGCTAAGGGCCTTGGGAAACCCCATGGGGGCTACGTGGTCCAATGGATGTGACCCCCTGAGTCTACCCTCGCATCTTTCAAGTTTGAAGGGTTGCTCTGTCCCGTCTCAGGGTAACGCTCACAGGTTGTGCCTCCACCATGCTGCCTGTTGGATCGATGATTCTTTTGACCCGGAGTCGTGCGACGTGTGTTATCTGTATGTGCTCCGGTTCACCCAAGCCACTGATCATGATATGTGGGTGCAGGCAGCTGCGGCGTTGCATGCTAGGTTTAGGTTGCTACAACGCGCCAGGTTGGTTGCGGCCCTGGATGCCCCAAGACTGCCCCATTTTGCTTAACCCTCAAACCGCGCACATCATATATAAAGGGTATCAGTGACAAAACAGAAACCGCGCACATCATTTATATATGATTTCGTGTCTAGTGCTATAATTTAAACGCCCTGTCAGTATTGAGCAAGCCACCAAGGCTGGCGCATGCAACACGAGCTCACAGCACCGCTGTTCAGCTTGTGACCACAGCATCGCCTACAAATACCATAATATAAATGATACTGCTATTATTTAGCAGTGATAGTATTACTGAAGCCCCCTGACTGTGATAAAACTGACCAGGATTCTGATAATAGCAGGATTGTGGTGATATTTAGCTCTGTGCTCCATGGAGGGAGGAGTTAGGCTGTGGAGGGAGGGTTGTGGCGTTGTTTTCTGACTGTGTGTGGCCACCTTTTACTGACTGCACTCACCATACCAGCTTAGTGGTTCGCTATGGTGAACACAAATGTAGATACTTATATATAACGTGTGTATAGTGTGAGATAACAGCGAGAAGAGTAGGTTGGGAGCCGCCATTTTAGTGAGGGAGGTGCGTCGTCTGCACGACTTGGCATGGTGTTTACTGATGACCACTATGGTCTTTGGGCACCATACCAGCTTATTTGTACAGGTATGGTGAATAAAACAGGTAGATAATTATATATAATGTGTGTATATAGTGTAATAACACCACAAACAATATTGTTGGAGGAGAAATATTAGTGCATCTGGCCTTGAGGGCGGCCGCCGATCAGCTTACTGTGAGTAGCTACGTCTCTGTGCCTTTACTCACCATACAAGCTTAGATATACATTTATGGTGAACAAAACATGTAAATACGTAAATATAACGTCAGTGTATAGTGAATAAATACAGAAACAGTATTGAGGGAGGTGAGTGAGGTGGTGTTGAGGGAGGGAGTGGCAGTGAGTGGCTCGCTGGTGTTTGGGGGTCACTCCTCGTTACTTTTTGACTCGCAAGACCAACTTAGTAGTTCGTTATGGTGTACAAAACATGCAGATACTTATATATAACCTGTGTATATAGTGTAACAACAGCAAAACTATTTTTTATTGTTTTATGAACATAATACTGTAATTGAATCACTAATATGCACACCATAATTTTGAGTACAGCGATGGTTCACACATTTTATAATATAAATATACCACAATTCACTGTATGGAATAATATTACTGCAAAAGAACTAAGAAAAATTAAATCAGAGACATTGAAATAATTAGGTAATAATATATTTGTGGCAACTGCCGTCTGACAGCTCGAGCAGAGTAGACCTCGTCTGGCGAAGGCTCTGCCAACGCCCCTTTTCTGTGGGGAGCCCCTACGGCTCCCTGGAGCTTATCGGGCTAATGTATGTTATGTTAGACCGGGACATTAGCTAAGGAGTTCAGACCTACCAGGGACCAGCGCCAGAACCTGGCCCCTTCAGAGAGGTTTCAGGGAGCAATGGCCCTGGAAAACCCCATATGGTTGGGGGTTTTCCTTATCTGCCATCGACCGGGGTTAGGCACCCAGAAAGGTAGGCGTAACAAAACAAACCCCACATGGTAAGAAACTACAACAAAAACCGAACAGAGAGGTAGAAAACTCCCTACAATCCCAAGGAAACAAGCAAACATCACACTTTACTGCCGCGCCGATCGTCCGCGCAGCCCTCCCCACCCCGGGAGGGGGAGGGGGGAGCCCCGGACCTACCGCGCCGGCTGCCAAGCTCCAGTTCGTTCGCTAATGTCAACCGGGATTGACGCTTCTCTGGCCTCAGTTTCCTAGGCGGTGTTTGCCTTGTGTGGCGTTCACTGCCGTGTGTTGTGTTGTGCGGTGGCCAGGAGTACTTCATCAGTGCCGGGGCTGCATGTGCTTAGTGGCTGCCTTCCCTAAGCACCCTGTGAGTACTGCCCTTGCGTAACAGGGTTATCTTCCCTGGGGCGTTCGGGAACCATTCCCGTTGAGGTTCTTGCTGCTCGGCATTTGCCTCGCCCTTGGGGCCAGCTGGGGCTTGGGGCCCTTGTTTGGCCCTGGGTAGGGATTGGTATTGTGCTGGTTAGGGCGTCAAGGTGTTGCGCAGCCTGCCACCTAAGCGGCGGCCGGTTTCTGTTGCCTCTGGAGACGGTGTACTTTTGCGGGGTTTTTCTTTTGTTTTTCATTTTTCTTGCCTGGTGGGGGTCTGCCTAAGGTGGTTATAGTTCCACTGGTAGTGTTTGGCGGCCCTCTGCTAGGCCCCCGTGCTTGTACACGTCTCAGGGGTTTTCAGTGCTATAATCTACCCTCTTGTTATGTTTGGGTTTCTTCACCGGTTAGCAACACCTTGCCCGGGCTTCCCGTAGTTGTTACCCTACGGGCCCTGGAAACCCCTGTCTGGGCTCGGGGGACCATTGAATGTGTCTTCCGGGTTCCAACCCGTCTTGTACGGGATCGTTGGTTGCTGTTCCCTTGTCTCCGGGTGACAGTCGCCAATTTTACCTCCGTCGTGCTGCCTGTTGGGTCACTGACACCTTGACCCGGAGTCTTGCGAGTGATTCTCTGCTTGTTCTCCAGAACTCTCCTGATGTTATTACTGTTCAGAGTACAGGCGGCATCCATGTTGCAAGCTAGGTTAGGTTGCTGCAACATGCTAGGTTGGTTCCCACTCGAATGCCCCGTGGCCGCCCCGTTTGGTTAGGTGCTGCTCGCCCCTTTCTCTCCATGTTCCCGGCTCCGGACCGTCTGCGGGTTTCGGGGTCGGGGCGGGGTTTAGTTGCGGCAGAGACTCGGGCGGTTTTCGGGGGCTGCCCCGTTCGGGTTGGGGATGGAGGTTTGAGCCTGTGCCTCCTGCCAAGGCTTCTGGGTCTTACCAGCGGCCCCTTCTTGTTGCCTTTCCCATGGACTCTTGCTTTTCTTTAAGGGCGGAGGGCTTGGAGGACGGCTCTGCCCCGGGGCCTCTGTTGTTGGTTCCCGGGGCTGTGGGGGTTGCCTGCTAGCAGTTCTGGGGCGGTTTTGCCCCTTCAGGGGTTTTTCTGCTGTTGGGCGGCGTTTTCGCCCTTCCACTCTGCTAGCTTCCCACATTTGCTGGCGTGTTTTTGTGTATTTAGCGTCAGTCACAGCCCCTGCTGGCGGCCATTTTCGTCTGCCGGTTTCACGGCGTGGCCACCAGGGCGGCGTTGCGGTTTGTTTACATGCGTCTGGGTGTGCGAGCGAGCGTCTCTGAGTTTTCAAAAAATTTTCAGGGTTTTTGTTCTCCTGTTGTCGTTTCTTTGTTTTTCTGGTGTTTTCTTGCCGTTGCCTGTTCCTCTGGGAACGTTTGGGTGTTGATTTTGGGTCTGAGCCTATGGGTTTAGGCTCAGTGCCCCTGGCTGGTATGCTTGCTCCCACACCTTGCCCCTCGGTTTTCGGTCTGTTGGGACCGTTTTCCCAGGGTGTTCTGCTGGGGTCTGTGCTTTGCCTTTCAGTGGTGTTCTCCGCCGGCAAATGTGGTGGTTGGGCTCCCCCTGGTTCGATTCTGGGTTCCTTTGGGTTCCTTGGTTTCGTTCTGGAGGTTTCTTCCTCTTGGGCCCCCTTTTGTGGGTTCAGGGGACTTTGTTTCCTCGTGTGCCCCGGTTCTGCCTTTTGGGGTTCCGGGGTCTTCCTGGCTTGCAGGCTGAGCTTTTTGGGTCTTGGCACATGTTGTGGTTGTGCTGGGACTTTGTGGTTTTGCTGTCGAGGTGGGCCTTTTGATGCAATTTTGTGCCTTCTTTGCCAGGCCGGCGTAGTGCTCTCTGCCACTAGTCGGCGGCTTGTGCTTTTACAATATATGTCTTCACCTAGTTGTGCTTGTGGGGGTTGAGCTCTGGCTCCTTGGTCCTGCCTCTCAACTGTCCATCAACAGGTAATTACCTAAGTGTAATTACCTAAGTGTGGTTACAGGATGAGAGCTACGCTCGTGGTGTCCCGTCTTCCCAGCACTCTTTGTCATATAACGCTTTGAAACTACTGACGGTCTTGGCCTCCACCACCTTCTCACTTAACTTGTTCCAACCGTCTACCACTCTATTTGCGAAGGTGAATTTTCTTATATTTCTTCGGCATCTGTGTTTAGCTAGTTTAAATCTATGACCTCTTGTTCTTGAAGTGCCAGGTCTCAGGAATCCTTCCCTGTCGATTTTATCAATTCCTGTTACTATTTTGTACGTAGTGATCATATCACCTCTTTTTCTTCTGTCTTCTAGTTTTGGCATGTTTAATGCTTCCAACCTCTCCTCGTAGCTCTTGCCCTTCAGTTCTGGGAGCCACTTCGTAGCATGTCTTTGCACCTTTTCCAGTTTGTTGATGTGCTTCTTAAGATATGGGCACCACACAACAACTGCATATTCTAGCTTTGGCCTAACAAAAGTCATGAACAATTTCTTTAGTATATCGCCATCCATGTATTTAAATGCAATTCTGAAGTTAGAAAGCATCGCATAGGCTCCTTGCACAATATTCTTTATGTGGTCCTCAGGTGATAGTTTTCTATCTAGAACCACCCCTAGATCTCTTTCTTTATCAGAATTCTTTAAAGATTTCTCACATAATATATAGGTTGTATGGGGTCTATGTTCTCCTATTCCACATTCCATAACATGACATTTATTAACATTAAATTCCATTTGCCAGGTGGTGCTCCATATACTTATTTTGTCCAGGTCTTCTTGAAGGGCATGACAATCATCTAAATTTCTTATCCTTCCTATTATCTTAGCATCATCAGCAAACATGTTCATATAATTCTGTATACCAACTGGTAGATCATTTATGTACACAATAAACATCACTGGTGCAAGAACTGAACCCTGTGGTACTCCACTTGTGACATTTCTCCATTCCGATACATTGCCTCTGATTACTGCCCTCATTTTTCTATCAGTCAGAAAATTTTTCATCCATGATAGATAGAAGCTTACCTGTCACCCCTCCAATATTTTCCAGTTTCCAGAACAACCTCTTATGTGGAACTCTGTCGAAAGCCTTTTTTAGGTCCAGATAGATGCAGTCAACCCAGCCATCTCTTTCCTGTAATATCTCTGTGGCCCGATCATAGAAACTGAGTAAATTCGATACACAGGATCTTCCTGATCGAAAACCATACTGTCTGTCTGATATTATATCATTTCTCTCCAGGTGTTCTACCCATTTAGTTTTGATTAGCTTTTCCAATACTTTCACTATTACACTTGTCAATGATACAGGTCTATAATTGAGGGGGTCTTCCCTGCTGCCACTTTTGTAGATTGGAACTATGTTAGTCTGTTTCCACACGTCTGCTACGATTCCTGTACACAGGGATGCCTGAAAGATCAGGTGAAGTGGAATGCTGAGCTCAGATGCACATTCTCTCAGAACCAATGGTTAAACGCCATCTGGGCCAGCTGCTTTGTTCCTCCCGAGCTCCTTTAGCATATTTTCCACTTCAACTCTAGACACCTCTATCCGCTCTATGTTGTTCTCTGGAATTCTTATTGTGTCTGGTTCTCTGAAGATTTCATTATGTACAAACACACTTTGGAACTTTTCATTTAATGTTTCACACATTTCCTTTTCATTTTCCGTGAATCTGTTTCCCATTTTCAACCTCTGGATATTATCCTTTACCTGCAATTTGTTGTTTATGAATTTGTAGAATAGGCCCGGTTCTGTTTTACATTTATCTGCTATCCCTTTTTCAAAATTTCTTTCTGCCTCTCTCCTTACTGCTGTATAATTGTTTCTCGCATCTTTGTATCGCTGGTATGTTTGGGGGTTTGGCCTCTTCCTATACTGATTCCATTTTTGTGTCTTTTGGTCTCTTGCCCTCTCACAATTTCTGTCGAACCAATCCTGTTTTCTGGTCCTGCATCTCGTGTTTTGGTATGAATGTTTGTGTGCCTTCCTCGTATAGTTTTAAAAATTTGGCATACATTTCATTTACTTCCCTGCCTAGCAACAATTCTGTCCAATTACACTCATTAAAAAAATTTCGAAGTTCCCCATAGTTGCCTCTCTTTAAATCGAGTTTATCAACTGTTTCAATGTCCCCATTTTCTTCTAGATGATATCTTAAAGCATATTTAATGTCTAACAGGACGTGATCACACTTTCCCAAGGGAGGAAGGTACTGGATGTCAAAAATCTCTTCTTCTTTCCTGGTGAATACTAGATCCAGTACTGACGGTATATCTCCTTCCCTCATTCTTGTGGCTTGCTTTATGTGTTGATACAAGAATGTCTCCAGAATGAGGTTCACAAATCTGCATGTCCAAAAGTCCTCCGTTCTTGCTTCATAGGCCTCCCAGTCTATTGCTCTAAAGTTGAAGTCCTCCAGTATCAACAGTCGTGATTTATCTTTATCTGCTTGTACAATAATATCTCTCATGACCATTATGAGGCCCTCTCGTTTGTCATCCAGTTCTTCCTTTGTCCACGTGTTGCTTGCTGGTGGGCTGTAGGCATTTACAATTATCAGCTTATCATCCTGATTCCAGACCTGCAATGCCATTATGTCAATATCTCGAGGGTTTTCAAATATTAACTCTTTTACCTTCAGGTGTTTTTTCACCAGTACAGCCACTCCTCCTCCCTTCCTAGTTTTCCTGTCACGTCTCCAAACTGAGTAGCCTCTTGGGAATATGACTTCATTTATTATATTTCCTTCAAGTTTCGTTTCTGATAATGCAACAATATCTGGGACCCTAAGCTGGATTATATCTTGCAACTCCAAAGTTTTTGACCTCACTCCATCTATGTTGGTATATACAATTTTCAGAAACATGTTCCCTTTTCCTTTGCTCTTTACTCCCCCTTCCACTACTGATCTTGTTGCTTTGTTTTTATGTACCATTTCACAAGCTTTCCAGTCCCTGTCACTTTGTAAAAAAAAGAATTTCTGTCTTCTTCATTTCTATCCCCATTTAGACGTTTTGCCTCAATTAAGTTCATTTTCAGCTTTTCTCTGTCTTCCTTGGATAGGTCTTGTCTTATTGACCAAAATTTGCCAACCTCATCACTCTGCAGTTTCCTGGCATTTCTTAGCACTTCCATCATGTTTTTCACTCCATTAAAGGTCACCCTTAAGGGGCGGTTCTTTTCTTTCTCATATTTTCCTATTCTTCTAAAATCACTGACATTTTCCTTTGAGCCTTCTCCTAAACCTACTATTTTCTCTATGATTTTCATCTCTTCTGCCGCTCGGTCCACCCTAGATGAAATTTCCTTCTCTAAACATCCAAAAATGATTATGGACTTAGTTATATCTGCAGTGTTTTGTACCAGTTTACTGTTGGTAACCAGTTCTTTCCTAATTGCTTGCCTAATTTCTGCTTCTTGCTGGTCATTTCTGGTTTTGACTTCCGAACACACTTCTTTGATAGTCTCTTTCTCTTTTACAACTTGAGCATATGTCGCTTTTATTTCTTCTTTATACTTTTCTAGTTCTTTATTCACCTCCTCTATGTGAGTTGTCAGTGAAGTTTCCAGTTGGAGATCCTTACCTAACTCTGTTAGCCCTTAGGCTTGCTTGGAGTTGTTCACCATATGAGTCTATCTTCTTGTTTATTTCTTCAAAGTCACCACACTTCACTTTCCATGCCTCATTTTCTTTCACTAGTTCCTTGATTTGCTCCTCCTGATTTGTTACCTTGTCTGTTAATGCAGTAATAATCTTACCTTGTTGAAGCATACTCCCTTTTAGAGTGCAAAGCTCACTCCAAAGAGCTCCATTGTCCTCTTCTAATTTAAGCACTTTTTCTTCATACTTCTTTTGCATGTCCTCAATTATCTCTAACCTGCCAAGAACACCTCCTTTCCTTATATCTTGTGGTGAGAAATCGAAATGAGAGTGGTGTGAAATGTGAGGTGTATCGGTTCCTGTGCCTCTTGGGCTCTGTCATGTCTACATGTGACATTGTATGGGGGTCAGTCTCGTTACTTGTGTGAGGAGTCGCCACATTACTTCCTAGTGCTTTCCCGTTCCCATTCTGACACTAAAAAAAAAAAAAAAAAAAAAAAAAAAATAATTCTATCTGTGGCTCTTTTGGGTACTTGGTTTCCACCTGTGTCCCCTAGTGCGTGTGCCCCTTGTGTTACATAGCCTGTCCTTATCAGCCCTGTCGATTCCCTTGGGTATCTTGAATGTGGTGATCAGGTCGCCCCTCACTTCATCTTCCAGCGAAGTGTGGTTTCGTTCCCGTAGTCTCTCCTCATGACTTCGGTAGTGTACTTTTTCTTTCGGAAGGGGTTCTGTTCCCTTCTCTGTTGACTGGGCGCTGGGGGAGCAGCTTGCTCTGTTGCCTCTCGCTTGGTCCCGCTGTTGGTGGGCGCTTTGGGTTGTCTTCCGGCCTCTGCTGGCGTCGGAGGACGGCTTCTCCCCCTTGGGGGGGGGTTCAGAGCTGGCGGGGTGGGCTTCTTCCCCTGCGCTTCGTCATTTCCTCTTCGTGGGTGCGTGGGGCGTGGTCGATCCGCCCCATCCTTCTGGGCTTCCCGTCTGCTCTTTGCAGTCATGAGCTTTTCCGGTCTGCAGTTCTTCTGGACTACTTCAGTCTGCGCCCTGGATCCTCTGCCCTCCTCGGAGGACTGTTGTCTCCTGTTCGGATTCTGTTAGGGCCGAGTGCATAGATGGTGGACCTGGACCTCCAGGTCACTTCTTGGCACGTTCCCCTCCAGTTTTTCTGGGGCTAGCACGGTTGGTAATTACCTATGTGTACTTACCTAAGTGTAGTTACAGGATGAGAGCTACTCTCGTGGTGTCCCGTCTTCCCAGCACTCTTTGTCATATTATGCTTTGATTATGATTGTCATATTGTCATATAATGATTGTCATATGTCATAATATGTCTTAATATGATTGTCATATAATGCTTTGGTGGTGGGGCTTCAGGTTTGCTGTTTTTATTGCCTTCCCTATTTTAAGGGCACTTTGTATACTCTTTGCATCTTTACCGGATCTTAGTGCCCTGTCTGCGTCTGAGATTCGGTGTCTGGCCTACCTCGACGACTGGCTGGAGTGGGCTCCCAGTCAGTCCGCTTGTCTGCTCGCCAGGGGATGGTTCTTTCCAGATCGCTGGGTTTGGTTTCCTGGTGATCTGGAGGTTTTTCCTTCTGTTTCCGTCCCGGATTCGGACCTGGGCCTTGTTTCAGGCGCTTGGGCCCCTCATTGTCTTCCCTCCAGAAGTGTTACTGCGGCTGTGGTCCCGCCTTTGGCTGTTCAGGAGGGGGCTTGTCTGCCCGCGGAGTCGGGTTTGGCTACGGCGTCGGTTGGTTCCTACGGAGACTCCCCTTCCGCCTCTTGCATTCCTTGGGTTCCTCTGGGGATCTGGTGTTGGTGCTGCGTCACCATCTTCCTCTTTGGGGTTTTCGGGGTTCCGTGCCTTGGCACCTCCCCGAGCCTTCGCTCGATGTGTTCACGGACGGGTCGTCTCTCGGCTGGGGCTTTGTGACCAGTGCTCACCAGGTCGGCCGAGGTTGATGGAGTCTGTCTGTCCGTCGGGCTCACGGCCCGGTTCAGGTGTTCATGGCTGTCTGGTTTGCGCTTCGGAGGGTTTGGGTCACTAGGTACTCTACCATTCAGCTCTGTTTGGACTGTTCTCTGGTGGTTCTTGCCGGAACCCCAGGGGGTTTGGTTAACCGTGTGGTTCGTGTCCGGGGTGTGTCCTGCGTCCTGGTGGACAGCTGTCTCGGTTCATTCCTCTTCGTGGGTTGGCCAGTCGTCGCCGATTCGTTTTGTTGGCTCTGTTGGGCTTATGGACTCCTGGCCATGGACGTCTTCGGGTCGGCGTGGTCTAGGCGTCGCCCGTTTTGTGGCGCCCTTCCCACCTGCGAGGACTTCACGGTGGAGGCTTTCGGCAGGCCTGGTCGAGGTGGGGGGTACCTGTCCCTCTTCTCCCGGTCCAGCTGTTGCTTCGGGTTCTGGCTCGGTTGCAGCCCATTCCCACGAGAACAGTCCTTATGGTTCCATGGTGGCCGGCCCGGCCTTCTTTTCAGACGCTGCTTGATAGGTGTCCGTACCCGGGGCGTTTTTCCTGAGGCTTCGCCTCTTTCAGCAGGCCGAATCGGTCCTGTCCGTGACTGGTTCGGCCTTCTCTTTGGCTCTTCGCGTCTGGTATTTTGACGCAGGTATCACCATCTCTATGGTGTTCTGGTGGCTTTGTTGACGGTGTCCCACCTGCGAGCTTCGTCTTGGAGACAGTATGACGTTTATTACGTTTTCTCGCGTTTTGTTTCCCCTCCGGCCTGCTCATGAGTCGCCTGAGCCATCCTGGTCCTTGTTCAGGGTGCCTTCTTATCTTCCCCTCAGTTTGTGGTAGCCCCTTCGGTTTCAGTTTCCTCCTCTTTGGTACTGGTGGTAGCTTTATTGGTGTGCAGCCTTTCTCTGTCCTGGCGACGGTCGAGACGGCTGCTTTCCGGAGGGGTTCTTGGGGTATTGGTACTTGTTTGGTTTGGCCGGGGGGTGTGTCCTGTGTTGTCCGGTTGTGCTTTTTGCTGTTGCCGGTGTAACGTGCCTGGGGATGCACTGTGGTTGATCCGGTTCCTTCGTTCCCTGTTTTCAGGGCTCGAGTCTCCCAGGTCGTCCGCAGTGTTTTCCTTCTTCCTGCGGTCTGTCTTTGCGCCCGTGCTGTTCAGACGTTTGCAGCATTTGCTGCTGTGTTGGTGACGTCTCGGGCTCGTTTCGGGCGCAGGGATTTGTGGGTCGCACAGGTTTTTGGCCGCCCATCCATATGTGCGTCTGTTCTTGGGCGTTCTTGTTGCCTTGGGTCGCAGGTTTGCGACCGGTTGTCTTGGCTTTGCATTGCAGAGTTTGTGGCGGCCGCCTCCCGGGTTAGCCCTTTCTTTTCCTTCTCTTTGGGTATGAAGCTCCAGGGAGCCGTAGGGGCTCCCCACAGAAAACCAGCGTTGAATGTAATGAAACGCCATTTTCTGGGTGAGCCCCGGAGGCTCCCTGGAAACCCTCCCTCCCACCGGTCGGCGGTTTTTTCGCGTTGGTTGAAGCTTAGCTTCCGAACTGGAGCTTGGCAGCCGGCGCGGTAGGTCCGGGGCTCCCCCCTCCCCCTCCCGGGGTGGGGAGGGCTGCGCGGACGATCGGCGCGGCAGTAAAGTGTGATGTTTGCTTGTTTGCTTGTTTCCTTGGGATTGTAGGGAGTTTTCTACCTCTCTGTTCGGTTTTTGTTGTAGTTTCTTACCATGTGGGGTTTGTTTTGTTACGCCTACCTTTCTGGGTGCCTAACCCCGGTCGATGGCAGATAAGGAAAACCCCCAACCATATGGGGTTTTCCAGGGCCATTGCTCCCTGAAACCTCTCTGAAGGGGCCAGGTTCTGGCGCTGGTCCCTGGTAGGTCTGAACTCCTTAGCTAATGTCCCGGTCTAACATAACATACATTAGCCCGATAAGCTCCAGGGAGCCTCCGGGGCTCACTCAGAAAATGGCGTTTCATTACATTCAACGCTGGTTTTTTGCCACACTTCCCTACCCTATTGCGGCTAAAATATCCCACCTACGATTTTTTTGTTATTTTTTCTGTGATCAGGGAACAAAACTGAACACTCCTATAAGACGAAAGAATTTTTTGGATTTTTTGTTGTTGTTGCGCCTGTGGGTGTGAATTCCATTTGGGCCCCTAGCGGTTTGAGGGTTAAAGGGACCCGGACTTGGGGGTGGGAGTCGCTTCGGCTCTGGTTCCGTCCGCCCCTCCTAGTCCTTCCCTCTCTATTGTTCATACAGCCCCCTCCCTTGCTTCCGGCTCTGAAGCATCTGAGGGTTTTGGAGTCAGGGCAGGGTCTAGTTGGTGTTGAGACTCGGGCGGTCTCGGGGGTGTGGCCTTCTGAGGTTGCGGCGGAGGCCTTCGAGTCTGGTCCTTCAGCCGGAACTTCTGGGTCTAGCCAGTGGGCCCACTTCATTCCTGCTTTTTTCGGCTGCTCCCGCTTTTTCTTTAGAGGCGGGGGGTTTGGAGGCTGGCTCGGCCCCGTATCCTCAGGGCGAGGTTCCCGGGGCTGGGTAGGGGTTGACTTGGGGGCCTTGGGCCCCGTTGGACCCCGCCTGGGTTTTTCTGCCCTCTGAGTGGGGCTTAGCGGGCCTTTACAAGTGGGGGTTCTCTTTCGCTCCCTCGGCGTATGAATTGGATTTGGTGTCTACCCCTCCCCGGGTTGAGTTCTGTGATCCCATAGGTTCCTTGGTTCCATCCTTCCAGAGGTTTTTGGCTTCCCACGTCCCGTCTAATGAGGTGGAGGAAGCCCTTGTGGCTTACCTCCTGCGCGACCCGGATTATGCTTTCGTGATGTACACGAAGAAATGCGGATCCAATTCATCTTGTCCATACTGGGTTCATTATGAAGTTCCGGAGTCGTCCTAGTTGGCAGACTGTCCTCTTCTTTTGTTGGAGGCTTGGCACACGTTTTGTTGGTCCCGCACGCTTGAGTGGCGAGAGTCTCTGACGGGGTTTCAAGTTTTCCTGGGGGGTGACTTTGAGCACCTTAATGCTTGTTTGTTTGCCCCTGCCTTTCCGCGGGATGTTGGTGTGGTGCAACTTCACATGCAGGGTCCTTCCCTTTCGGCTGTCTTGGTGTCAGAGGATTTGCATACTCATGGCCTGCTTGCTTCGGCCCTGCATTGCTTTTCCCTCCTTGAGCTGTTCTCGGATTAGCTCGCGTTGGATGTGGGGGGGGGGCTTGGGGCCGCTACCGGGTCTGGTGCGCTGCCCTCGGCGGTTCAAGCATTGTCTGCATTGTTGAAGCTCTTCGCGCCACTCCTGCGTGATGCGGTTTCGCAGTTCTATGCTTCTTGCCTCGTGTGTGTCGGCAGGAGGTGCTTACTTCTTCCTTGGAATTTGCTTGGGCCCCTGGCTCTTCGGCTGTCTCTGCCTTTTTGTCCTTTGCTGCTTGCAGAGTCTGCGGTGGTGCAGTATCTGCAGGCGGCCTCGGTTAGTTGTCGGCCTATCTGATTTGTTGGTGCTCTGGGGGGCTCGTGGGGAGCCTTCCCGGAAAGTTCGTACTAGGGCTCGGGGTTCCTCTCGTCGTGGTAAGCCAGTGGGGCTAGATTCGGGACAGGTGCAGCCTCCAGTTCCATCTTTTTCTGGTTGGCGCGGGATCACCCTGTCCGCCGCTTAGGTTCTCGTAAGATGCATCGGCCCTTTCGCGATTCGTCCCATTGACGGGGTTGATAGGGGGGAGGCTCGCCCTGTTTGCTCGCGCCTGGTCCCACAATTCGTGGGCATTTCGGGTTGTTTTGTGTGGCCTGTGGTGGTGTTGGGTGGCTCCTCCTGCCTCGGGGGGGGGGGGGTTCGGGGCAGGCGGGGCAGACCACTTCTCCTGTGCTCTGTCGGATCATCTCGGAATGAGTTCGCTTGGGCGTGGTCGAAATGACGATGTCCCTCAGGTGGGTTTCCCGCTATTTCTAGTCCCGAAACGAGACTAGTCCCGCTGGTTCATTCTGGACTTGTCCCGTCTAAACCCGTGGGTTTATTGCCCCTCCTTCAGGACGACTACTCTGTCCCAGGTCCAGCTTCTTTTGGAGCCGGATACTTGGATGGTGTCCCAGGTCCATCTTCTGTTGGAGCCAGACACTTGGATGGTGTCCCTGGACCTCAAGGACCTTACCTTTCCTTGAGGTTACCTTGAGGTGCTTCCGGGGCTCAGCGTCCCCGCGGCCCGGTCGTCGACCAGGCCTCCTGGTTTGCTGGACTGATCAACCAGGCTGTTAGACGCGGCTGCGAGCAGCCTGACGTATGAGTCACAGCCTGGTTGATCAGGTATCCTTTGGAGGTGCTTATCCCGTTCTCTCTTGAACACTGTGAGGGGTCGGCCAGTTATGCCCCTTATGTGTAGTGGAAGCTATGTTAAAGTCTCGGGCCTCTGATGTTGATAGCGTTCTCTCTCAGAGTACCTGTTGCACCTCTGCTTTTCAACGGGGGTATTCTGTACATCCTGCCATGTCTTCTGGTCTCATGTGATGTTATTTCTGTGTGCAGGTTTGGGACCAGCCCCTCAATTATTTTCCACGTGTAAATTATTATGTATCTCTCCCGCCTGCGCTCAAGGGAGTACAGATTTAGGCTCTTTAGTCGGTCCCAGTAATTTAGATGTTTTACTGAGTGGATTCTAGCAGTAAAGGATCTCTGCACGCTCTCCAGGTCAGCAATTTCTCCAGCTTTGAAAGGGGCTGTCATTGTGCAGCCGTACTCCACTCTAGAGAGCACAAGCGTTTTGAAAAGTATTATCATCGGTATAGCATCTCTAGTGTGAAAAGTTCTTGTTATCCAACCTGTCATTTTTCTTGCAGTTGTGATGGCTACTTTATTGTGTTCTTTAAAGGTAAGGTCTTCCGACATGAGTACACCCAGATCCTTTACATTGCCTTTTCGTTCTATGTTATGATTTGCATATTGTCGCATATTGGCACGTTCCGGTTCATCTGAGGTTCAGGGACTAGCTCGGTTATGTTGTGGGGCGTCAAGGTTACAGCTTTCGTTGTCTTCCCATCGGGTTGAATCTGGCGCCTCGCGTTTTCACACGCCTTACTCGGGTCGTAGTGGCCTGCCTGCATCTGTTAGGTGTTTGGGTTCTGGCCTACCTTGACAACTGGCTGGTTTGGGCTCCCAGCCAGTCCTCGTGTCTGCTTGCCAGGGATTTGGTTCTTTCCCAGCTTGCCAGGTTCGGTTCTTGGTGAACTGGAGGAAGTCCCATCTGGTTCCCTCTCAGATTCGGTCTTGGCTAGGTCTGGTTTTGGGACGCTTGTACTGTTTCCTTGTCTCTTCCTCCGGTGGCTCTACTTCGCCTGCGTTCCTGCCTTCGTCTGTTTCTGAAGGGCTCCTGGGTCATGCGGTGGTTGCTCTAGAGTTTGTGTGGGAGCCTGAACTTTGCCATGATGGTCTACCTGCCGGGTCTGGTGTGGCTTCGTCGGCTGTTCTGGTTCCTTTGGGAATGTCCCTTCCACCTCTCTCACGATCGTTGGGTTCGGCCTCTGGGGGCTTGCATTGGTTGCTGCATTGTTGGCTTCCTCTTTGGGTTTTTTGGGGTTCAGTGCTTTGGCCCTCGATCAATGTGTACACGGACGCGTTGTCTCCTGGCTGGGGCTTTGTGACCAGTCCTCACCAGTCCGGCTAGGGGTGGTGGGGTCCATCCTTCCGTCGGGCTCACAGCACGGTCCGGGAGTTTGTGGCAGTGTGGCTGTTGCTCCAGAGGGTTCGAGTTGCTCGCAGATCGACGATCCGGCTCCATTTGGACTGCTCCCTGGTGGTTCATTGCCTGAACCAAGGGAGTTCGATGCGGTCCGTGGCTCTTTGGAGCTGGTCGCTTTGGGTGACTTGTCTTCTGAGTTCTCGGGGTTTGGCTCTCTTGGCGGTTCACGTTCGGGGGGTGTCCAATTCCTGGCGGACAGCCTGTCTCATTTCCTTCCCCTTTGCATGGAATGGACGGTCAACTCCTTCCGTTGGCTCTGCTAGACGTTTGGGACTCCAGATGTGGATCTCTTTGCATTGGCGTGGTCGAGGCGTCTTCCGGTATACGTAGCGCTCTTCCCCGACTGCGAGGCTGTCGAAATCGACGCCTTCTGGTTGCACTGGGCGAGGTGGGGTTACCTGTACCTCTTTCCCTGGGTTCGGCTGTTGCTCCAGATCCTGGCTCGCTTGTAGACTTACCAGGGAAGAGTTGTCCTTCTGGCTCCTTGGTGGCCGGCCCAGCCTTGGTTTCAGGTGCTGCTTGCTACCTGAACCCGAGGGTCTTCCTGCCGCTCCGCCTCTTTCAGCAGATCGGGCCAGTTCGGTACGAGGCTGGTTCGGTCTTCTCCTTGAGTTGTCATGTCTGGTGTTTTTGACTCGGGTCTATCATCACATGTATGGTGCGCAGGTGGCTTTCATTGCTGGTCTCCCACCTGCGAACTTCGTCTTGGTGACAGAATGAAGTTTCCTGGCGGTCCTTCCATTTTTTTCTATCACTGTGTAGATTATCTTCGGTCTCTGATAGGATTGTTTTGTCATTCCTTTCCTGGAACAACTAATGTTCCAGGACCATCTTATGCCGAATATTGTCGCCTTGTATCGTGCGGCACTGGCAGAGCCGCTTCAGCTTGCTTTTGGTGTTATTGTTACTTCTGCCCCTGTTCCACAAGCTGTCTTGTGCATTGTTCCACCTCTGGCCTGCTCATGCGCCTCTTGAGCCGTCTTGGTCTTTGGACCGGGTGCTCTCTTTTCTTTCTTCTCCTCGGTTTGTTGTGGCCCTTTCGGTCCCGGATTGTTTTGCCAAGGCTCTTTTCCTGTTGGCATTGGCCTCTTGGGGTCGGGTCGGGGGAGCTTTATGCTCTCCTCCGGCGCAGGGGGTTTCTGCTCCTTCAGTCCTGGTGGTCGGTTTGTTCGGTTGCAGCCGTCTCCTTTTTTTGGTGAAGAATGAGATGGCCTCGTTCCGGTGGGGTCCATGGGTCGTTGATGCTTGATTGGTTAGGCCAGGGGTGCATCATGTCTTGTGTCCGGGGATGCGCTTTGGGTTGACTCGGTTTCCCCTCTTCCCTGTTCCTGGGCTCGGGTTTCTCAGGTCGTCCGCAGGGTTAAGTCTAGCCAGCCTGCGGTCTATCCCTTGGCCCACGACGTTCGTAAGTTTGCTGCGTTGGGTGCCGTCTTTGGCAACATGTCTTGGGTTGACATTCGGGCCCGGGGTTTTTGGAGGTCAAACAGGATCCTGGCTGCTCGCTACCTTGTGAATGCCCCTGGGCCTGGTAGGGCCTGCGTTGCATTGGGACGGCGGTTGCGGCCAGTTGTCTCGACTTCGCGTTGAGGAGTGAGGACGGACCACCTCCCGGGTAAATCCCTGTTTTTCCTTATCTATGGGCAGTTAGCTCTGGGGAGCTGACGGGGGCTCCCCCCAGAAAACCAGCGTTGAATGTAATGAAATGCCATTTTGTGGGTGAGTCCCGGAGGCTCCCATGCATCCCTCCCTCCCTCTGGTCGGCGGTGTTTTTCGCGTGTTTTGACATCAAGCCTAATAACTGCAGGTTGGGTTGCCGGCAGGTTGGTCTGGGGCTCCCACTTCCCCCTCCCGGGGAGGTGGGTTGCGCAGACAGCGGCGCGGTGACATGATGATGTCATGCTTGTTTGCTAATTTTCATTTGGGAAGTTCTGTCCACTTGCTCAGTTTTCGGTAGCAATAGTTTTACCAGAATAGGGGGGGGGTTTGTTTTGGGGTGCCTATCCCGGTCGATGGCAGACATAGAATGCTCCCAACCACAGGGGGGGCCTCTGTAGGCCATTGCTGCTCGTGCCTCTTCTTAGGGGGGGCCAGGTTCTGGCTCGTGGTCCCCAGTAGGCAAGAACTCCATGCACTTGACTGATGCCAGAAAGTTAAACATATCCATTCAGCCTGGATAGCTCTAGGGGAGCCTCCGGGACTCGCCCAGAAAATGGTGTTTCATTCCATTCAACACTGGTGTTTTCCTCCTTCATCATCCTCACAACTATTTTTTTAGGTTGAACTTTACCACTGACATTCTTGGAACCCATGGCATGATATATAAGAACTTTTATGTTCAGAAACCAAAACAATGAAATTCTTCACAAAGAATTCGTGTTGTCGTCACTAGGCGGGAGACACTGGTAAACTGAAGCACGGCTCGACCTATACGTGTATCAACAAACTCGAGCGCCGAAATTCTGGCACTGTGTTCCCAGTAGGCCAGAGAACTCCAATACTGATGGCACCTAGTATATGGCACCTACATCAAAGAGTATCTTCAGGGAGCCTCAAGAGGCTTTCCCTAGAAATGAATGCTGTTGCCTATCAACTTTTTACTTGCTATATAATCTACAGTTAATCGGTTTGTGAGCATATTATTTTTCACTTTCAAATGTTTGCTGAATGTAGAGAATGTACTGGATATGTGGGCCTGTGGGCCGCTCCAAGCAACAGCCTGTTGGACCAAGTTATCACAAGTCGAGGCTGGCCTCGGGTCGGGCTCAGGGAGTAGAAGAATTCCCAGAACCCTTTCTAGGTATGTCACAGTAATGTGGCTGAAAACATATAGAACCCAACCCATCGATATGAAAAGAAATGAAAGTGATGACCCCTTACTAAGTTGAAACTAAGACATACAGGAAAAGGAGGCTATTATCAGACCAGAGCAGCATTTCTCAACCTTTTTACCCTTGGAATAACCCGAGCCGTAACTTAGATAAAAGCACTTGAATTTCATTGTGAACTGACAGGAAATACTTTGTCTTTTTTCCCTTAACCACTTAACTGCGCCAACCGAGTTTTCTCGGTCGGCGGGAAACTGCGCCAACCGAGAAAACTCGTTTTGATTTTTCATAACCAATTCTAAATATGTACGAGGTTGGTTGTGTACGAAATGGACTCTTAGGACCTCCAGTGAGAGGCAGCCATCTTGAAAAAAATCCCAGAATGCCCTAGGGCTGGGTTAGTACTGAATGAGCAACTGTGGGTGGTGCACGCGCCTCTGATTCCCAAACACCTGTCCGACGCGGTGTTGAAAGATAATGCTCTGTCGGTAAAATTCAAACCTTATTGTTTGAAGAACATAAGGGGTATAATATTGGGGAAGCCAGGCGCAATAAGGACCTAACACAAAGGTCGGATGCAAGTGATACAGCACCTATGAGGACGATATAGCGAGTGTATCCAGTTGTAGCTCTGAGTGTCACCCTTGCAATCCTATGCTATTTATTTAGATGATACTTAGATGAATTGTTTTCTGCGTTCAGTGATGATGCATCTGATACAAATAGCATAGAAAAAGTGTTAGCGGCTTCCATGGTGGTGTTTTCCATAGATATTTTCAAGAATACCTGAATCTCTTCCCAACTGACGGACACTCTTGGGGCTAACTGAATCTCTTCCTGATTGACGGACACTCTTGAGGCTAACTGAATCTGTTCCTGACTGACGGACACTCTTGAGGCTAACTGAATCTGTTCCTGACTGATGGACACTCTTGAGGTAAGCTGAATCTCTTCCTGTGTGGGACCATACAAAGCGATCTTTTCAAGACTACCTTACAAATTGATCTTTTCCTATAATCTTTTCAATACTACCTTATGCTTTACAAGCTTGGTTACATACAACCTACAAGTTCTAAAGCCAAGGGTGTATGTGAGTGCGTTATTTGCAAGCACACAGAATGAAGAAACAGGAAACAAAAATTTATCTATACCTGGTGCACTGAGAGCGAAGTCGCGCTGTGTACCATGGGCTACTTCGTTGATTATTACTCACTTCCGAAGTACTGAGTGTGTAATACAGTGTTACTGTGTAAATAGTGTGTGAAACTGTACATATTGTAATTTTAGTGAATTGTTCACAGGTAATATTGCGACAATAAACATTTATTGTGGACACATTACTGACACATGTATCACAGTTCCGTGGAACATTATGAACGTTCTACTGTATACATATTGTAAAGGACACAAATATGCATCATATATGATAAACAAATAAAACCGCATTAGAAATACATAAAAGAAATAATTGAAAATATAGTTGTGGCAACACCCGTGCTTGAATGGCCCGCGCGACCGTGTCTGGGCGAGTCACGCACGGGCGACCAAACCCTGATGACGTCACAGCGCATCTTGTCCACGTCTCTACAGCCAAAGTAAGTGGAATTTGGTACTTTTTTTACATAGACATGTTCAGGGAAGGGAATTTATCATTTTACGAAGAAATAAGAATTTTTTGGGAACACTTCATTTCATGCGCACCGGGGAAATTTCTCAATAAACTCCGCGCAGCACGGTGGTTAAGTGGAAAAGAAAATATAAATAATTTGTGCACATTTACAGTAAAAAAAAAAAAAAATAGATTTGACCATAAAAAAATCCAAAATACTGTATTGAAATGTTAAAATTTTGTAAACGCAGCAGTGCCGAACACACCTAACATTATTTATCTACTGTCTACACTGTATTATGAGGCCCACCCCCTAGCACTTGGCCAAATTTCTTACCAGTAATGCCTAAAAGTTAACAGATGTGCAGTTTTTGTATCACAACCCGGTTACTGCCACACTTTACCTCATTATTGCCACACTTTACCTCATTATTGCCACTCCGTACTGGGTTACTGCCACACTTTACATGGTTACTGCCACACTTTACATGGTTACTGCCACACTTTACATGGTTACTGCCACACTTTACATGGTTACTGCCACACTTTACATGGTTACTGCCACACTTTACATGGTTACTGCCACACTTTACATGGTTACTGCCACACTTTACATGGTTACTGCCACACTTTACATGGTTACTGCCACACTTTACATGGTTACTGCCACACTTTACATGGTTACTGCCACACTTTACATGGTTACTGCCACACTTTACATGGTTACTGCCACACTTTACATGGTTACTGCCACACTTTACATGGTTACTGCCACACTTTACATGGTTACTGCCACACTTTACATGGTTACTGCCACACTTTACCTCATTATTGCCACACTTTACCTCATTATTGCCACTCCGTACTGGGTTACTGCCACACTTTACATGGTTACTGCCACACTTTACATGGTTACTGCCACACTTTACATGGTTACTGCCACACTTTACATGGTTACTGCCACACTTTACCTGGTTACTGCCACACTTTACCTGGTTACTGCCACACTTTACCTGGTTACTGCCACACTTTACATGGTTACTGCCACACTTTACATGGTTACTGCCACACTTTACATGGTTACTGCCACACTTTACATGGTTACTGCCACACTTTACATGGTTACTGCCACACTTTACATGGTTACTGCCACACTTTACATGGTTACTGCCACACTTTACATGGTTACTGCCACACTTTACATGGTTACTGCCACACTTTACATGGTTACTGCCACACTTTACATGGTTACTGCCACACTTTACATGGTTACTGACACACTTTACATGGTTACTGCCACACTTTACATGGTTACTGCCACACTTTACATGGTTACTGCCACACTTTACATGGTTACTGCCACACTTTACATGGTTACTGACACACTTTACATGGTTACTGACACACTTTACATGGTTACTGACACACTTTACATGGTTACTGACACACTTTACATGGTTACTGACACACTTTACATGGTTACTGACACACTTTACATGGTTACTGACACACTTTACATGGTTACTGCCACACTTTACCTAGTTACTGCCAGTTTACTTGGTTACTCAATTTGCCTGGTTACTCCCTCAGTTGCCCAGTTACTATTGCCGTTTACCCTCTTACTACAGTTGTCTTGCCATTTACCCTCCTGCTCTTGCCGTTTACCCTCCTGCTCTTTTCATTTACCCTCCTGCTCTTTTCATTTACCCTCCTGCTCTTGGGGTTTACCCTCCTGCTCTTGGGGTTTACCCTCCTGCTCTTGGGGTTTACCCTCCTGCTCTTGGCGTTTATCCTCCTGCTCTTGGCGTTTATCCTCCTGCTCTTGGCGTTTATCCTCCTGCTCTTGGCGTTTACCCTCCTGCTCTTGGGGTTTACCCTCCTGCTCTTGGCGTTTATCCTCCTGCTCTTGGCGTTTACCCTCTTGCTTTTGGCGTTTACCCTCTTGCTCTTGGCGTTTATCCTCCTGCTCTTGGGGTTTACCCTCCTGCTCTTGGCGTTTATCCTCCTGCTCTTGGGGTTTACCCTCCTGCTCTTGGGGTTTACCCTCCTGCTCTTGGCGTTTATCCTCCTGCTCTTGGCGTTTATCCTCTTGCTCTTGGCGTTTATCCTCCTGCTCTTGGCGTTTATCCTCCTGCTCTTGGGGTTTATCCTCCTGCTCTTGGCGTTTACCCTCTTGCTCTTGGTGTTTATCCTCCTGCTCTTGGGGTTTATCCTCCTGCTCTTGGGGTTTATCCTCCTGCTCTTGGGGTTTATCCTCCTGCTCTTGGCGTTTACCCTCCTGCTCTTGGCGTTTACCCTCTTGCTCTTGGCGTTTATCCTCCTGCTCTTGGCGTTTACTCTCCTGCTCTTGGGGTTTACCCTCCTGCTCTTGGTGTTTACTCTCCTGCTCTTGGGGTTTACCCTCCTGCTCTTGGCGTTTATCCTCCTGCTCTTGGGGTTTACCCTCCTGCTCTTGGCGTTTACTCTCCTGCTCTTGGGGTTTATCCTCCTGCTCTTGGCGTTTACCCTCCTGCTCTTGGCGTTTACCCTCCTGCTCTTGGCGTTTACCCTCTTGCTCTTGGCGTTTATCCTCCTGCTCTTGGCGTTTATCCTTCTGCTCTTGGCGTTTACCCTCCTGCTCTTGGCGTTTACCCTCCTGCTCTTGGGGTTTTTCCTCCTGCTCTTGGCGTTTACCCTCTTGCTCTTGGCGTTTACCCTCTTGCTCTTGGCGTTTACCCTCTTGCTCTTGGCGTTTACTCTCCTGCTCTTGGCGTTTACCCTCTTGCTCTTGGCGTTTACCCTCTTGCTCTTGGCGTTTACCCTCTTGCTCTTGACGTTTATCCTCCTGCTCTTGGCGTTTATCCTCCTGCTCTTGGCGTTTATCCTCCTGCTCTTGGGGTTTATATTCCTGCTCTTGGCGTTTACCCTCCTGCTCTTGGGGCTTATCCTCCTGCTCTTGGCGTTTACCCTCTTGCTCTTGGCGTTTACCCTCTTGCTCTTGACGTTTATCCTCCTGCTCTTAGCGTTTACCCTCTTGCTCTTGGCGTTTATCCTCCTGCTCTTGGCGTTTATCCTCCTGCTCTTGGCGTTTACCCTCCTGCTCTTGGCGTTTACCCTCTTGCTCTTGACGTTTATCCTCCTGCTCTTGGCGTTTACCCTCCTGCTCTTGGCGTTTATCCTCCTGCTCTTGGCGTTTATCCTCCTGCTCTTGGCGTTTATCCTCCTACTCTTGGCGTTTATCCTCCTGCTCTTGGGGTTTATCCTCCTGCTCTTGGGGTTTATCCTCCTGCTCTTGGCGTTTATCCTCCTGCTCTTGGCGTTTATCCTCCTGCTCTTGGCGTTTATCCTCCTGCTCTTGGCGTTTACCCTCTTGCTCTTGGCGTTTATCCTCCTGCTCTTGGCGTTTATCCTCCTGCTCTTGGGGTTTATCCTCCTGCTCTTGGCGTTTACCCTCCTGCTCTTGGCGTTTACCCTCCTGCTCTTGGCGTTTACCCTCCTGCTCTTGGCGTTTATCCTCCTGCTCTTGGCGTTTATCCTCCTGCTCTTGGCGTTTATCCTCCTGCTCTTGGCGTTTATCCTCCTGCTCTTGGCGTTTATCCTCCTGCTCTTGGCGTTTATCCTCCTGCTCTTGGCGTTTATCCTCCTGCTCTTGGCGTTTATCCTCCTGCTCTTGGCGTTTATCCTCTTGCTCTTGGCGTTTATCCTCCTGCTCTTGGCGTTTATCCTCCTGCTCTTGGCGTTTATCCTCCTGCTCTTGGGGTTTACCCTCTTGCTCTTGGCGTTTACCCTCTTGCTCTTGGCGTTTACCCTCCTGCTCTTGGCGTTTATCCTCCTGCTCTTGGTGTTTACCCTCTTGCTCTTGGCGTTTACCCTCTTGCTCTTGGCGTTTACCCTCTTGCTCTTGGCGTTTACCCTCTTGCTCTTGGCGTTTACCCTCTTGCTCTTGGCGTTTACCCTCTTGCTCTTGGGGTTTACCCTCCTGCTCTTGGCGTTTACCCTCTTGCTCTTGACGTTTATCCTCCTGTTCTTGGCGTTTACCCTCCTGCTCTTGGCGTTTATCCTCCTGCTCTTGGCGTTTATCCTCCTGCTCTTGGCGTTTATCCTCCTACTCTTGGCGTTTATCCTCCTGCTCTTGGGGTTTATCCTCCTGCTCTTGGGGTTTATCCTCCTGCTCTTGGGGTTTATCCTCCTGCTCTTGGGGTTTATCCTCCTGCTCTTGGCGTTTACCCTCCTGCTCTTGGCGTTTATCCTCCTGCTCTTGGCGTTTACCCTCTTGCTCTTGGCGTTTACCCTCTTGCTCTTGGCGTTTACCCTCTTGCTCTTGGCGTTTACCCTCTTGCTCTTGGCGTTTACCCTCTTGCTCTTGGCGTTTACCCTCTTGCTCTTGGCGTTTACCCTCCTGCTCTTGGGGTTTATCCTCCTGCTCTTGGCGTTTATCCTCCTGCTCTTGGCGTTTATCCTCCTGCTCTTGGCGTTTACCCTCTTGCTCTTGGCGTTTACCCTCCTGCTCTTGGCGTTTACCCTCCTGCTCTTGGCGTTTATCCTCCTGCTCTTGGCGTTTACCCTCTTGCTCTTGGCGTTTACCCTCTTGCTCTTGGCGTTTACCCTCTTGCTCTTGGCGTTTACCCTCTTGCTCTTGGCGTTTACCCTCTTGCTCTTGGGGTTTACCCTCCTGCTCTTGGCGTTTATCCTCCTGCTCTTGGCGTTTACCCTCTTGCTCTTGGCGTTTACCCTCTTGCTCTTGGGGTTTACCCTCCTGCTCTTGGCGTTTATCCTCCTGCTCTTGGCGTTTACCCTCTTGCTCTTGGCGTTTATCCTCCTGCTCTTGGCATTTATCCTCCTGCTCTTGGTGTTTACCCTCTTGCTCTTGGCGTTTACCCTCCTGCTCTTGGCGTTTATCCTCCTGCTCTTGGCGTTTACCCTCCTGCTCTTGGCGTTTACCCTCTTGCTCTTGGCGTTTACCCTCTTGCTCTTGCCGTTTACCCTCTATCTCCTGCAGTTTATTCTCTTTCTCCTGCTGTTTGCTCTGTTTCTAACACAGTTTACACAGCCACTCACGTAATTTACCTGAAAACCATGACCGTTAATATATTCAGGTTACTGGAATTCAGATTACTGAGGTCTTACCGAAATTAGTTTTGTTCCTATAGTTGAAGGCAAAATTTTCAAGCATTTTGATAACAAAAATCAATATTCTACACTCGTAAAGTTTGCAAATAGAAAATGAGTACAGTATTGTACTGTACTGTATAACCAGTGTCTCTCTGAGCTAGCAACTGACGGGGTAGTTTACTTAGGCAAGTAAACTTTACTTAGGCACTGCCACCCCTCGGAATGTGAGTGTTTATGAAGTGTTAGCCATGTTGCATGTGACTGTGGCATTGGTTTGTCTGAAACTTGTTGCAACAAATGATCAGTATGAATCCTGCCAGACTTTTGTTTTATTCAATTCTTTTGGTGATTATTAAAATCTTTGTACAGGAGGATGGTGTTGATATTGCCAGATTCCTGCAAGTGGCTAGATAGCCTGTAGGTTTGTGCACGAAGTCCACAGGTTGGTGATTAAGGTAGGCATAACCATCTGTTGCAAACATTTCTGAGGAGAAAAGAATACCGTTTTCTTATCCATGTAGGTGTGTGGATGTGCAATTCATTCTGATTTACAAGATATATTCTGCAGGGTAATACTGCAGCTTAGTCTTGTTTTCAGTGCTATTGTGTCTCCACTTTTATTCAAATATTTTTGTATAGAGGTAACATATTATTTTGACAGGTATTGATTGAGGATTAATGGCTGTTTTGTGTAATGTCTCAATATTAACTGGAAAGATTTTATTACAGTTTCAGATGGCTAGATTTGTTAGATTTAAATATAGTCTTGTTTATACAATAGCCTTTTTTCTTTCAAAGTGGAATATGTAGTATATTTCATTCTGCTAAATATTTGTTTCAGGATATACTCATCATATTACAGTAATTATTTTTAGCATAAATAGTTTTATAACATATAATACTTGTACTGTATGTATGGGCTTTACTTTACCTTTACCTTGAGGGGGGGGGGGGAAGGAGAGGTGTTAATGGAATTAGTGTAGCAGTCTCTGACCATGCCTCCAGGTCAGCAGTTTGGTCAATTTGGCTAATGGTGCCTGCAGTTGTCTGATGTAAACCCAGTCGATCAGATCCCCTTGCTGAGGTAAGGTTGAAGATCTCTTCTTGAACCTCTCAAAAATTTTTCAAATAGAAGGATAAGGGGGGGGAAGACTACTTTTTCTAGTTTGGTGAGCTGTAATGGAAAGCTCTCATGGTGTACGTCTTTCACCATGAGAATGGGATTTTTTCGTTCTCATGGTGGGATTTTCTTAACCCTTAAACTGTGCAGGCTATTTCAATGAATTGTCTGCATTGTTTGGATGCATTATGAGGTTCCGGAGTCGTAGTGGCTAGTAACAATCCTTTGTTCTTGCTTGGGGATTGGTACAGCTTTTGTCATACCTTTGTACTTAAAATTAAGTGGTGTGAGTTATCAACGGAGTTCTGAGGGGTCCTTTTTTTTTTTGTTTTTTTGGTGCCCTTCAATGACTTTGTTTGTTCCTGTTCTCTCTTTCAGGATGTGGGACTCGTGCAGCTTCATGCCCAGGTGTCTTTGTTGTTGGGAGCACTTGTGGTGGATGACATTCATGTCCATTTGCATTTTGGGTTTTGTTGTGTGGTTTTTGGACCTCTTTTGAACTTCATACTGACTGGCTCCAGGAGGACGTTGATGTAGGGCCTTACGCAGGGGTTTTGGCCTTTGTTCTAGCTACATAGGCTGCTCTTCCGAAGCTACATGCTCCTGTCCTCTGGGAGGTGGTTACCCCCCATTCTCTTCTTCCCTCTTTCCTGAGGAGATTGTGTTGCAGTTTCTTTCCTCTGCAGCTGCTGCTTGCAGGTCTCTTTCCTCCTTTGTTCTTGTAGTCTCATTCTTGTACTTGCAGTAGGTCAGGAAGAGCTGGGGCGTCGCCTGCTGTAAGTTGGGAAGGCCTCTGTAGAGCCAGATTCCGGTTTACAGACACTTACAGTACTGTAACTGGTTCTCCCTTTAGTCGGCACCATATTTGCCCTTCATGGAAGGCACCAGTTTATTGCTGTTCCCACCAGCTCTTTCATGGTTCTCCCTTTGATGGGTAATGAGGGGGGGAAAGGGCAGCACTGCCACCAAGGAGCCAGAGTGGTCCTTCTGTCTCCTTGGTGGCAGGCCCAACCTTGGTTTCAGGGGTTGCTAGCTCAATGTCTGAACCCAGGCCTAGTGTATTTCACTGGTTCACACTTCTCCTCGGCTATTCACCTCTGGAGTTTTTTGTGTGCCACCTTTATGGTGACCAGGTGGTTTCTTTGATAGTGTCCCACCTGCATTCCTCTTCTAGGCAACTGTATTTTTCATGGGGCTGCTTTTGCCAGTTCTCCCTTCGTCAGTGTTTTCTGTGGGAAGCCTCATTGGCTCCCTGAAGCTATCATACTGATATGTGCCATATTAGTTTGGTGCCATCAATCCCTGGAGTTAGTGCCTACAGGGGGCACTCGAACCTGGCCCCCCTCAGAGAGGCACAGGGAGCAATGGCCAAATGAGCACTCTACATTTAGAATTTGTCATGGGTGCCATCGACTGGGGAAGGCATCCAGAAAGGTAGGCAAACCAATACAAACCCCTAACTGGTTAAAATTGCAACCTACGTTCGAACAGAGCCAAAGAACTCCCTTCAAAAGAAGAAAATGTAATAAACAAATTGTCATCCAACTACAGAGCACCACTTGGTTTCCGAACTTTAGTTATCCGAAACTTCCAGTTTCCCGATTGGGGTTGGGGAGTCATGCTACCCGAACAAAGTTCGGGTAGGAAGGGGTCCGCCAAGCTTCACGCCGGCTTGTTGTGGTGGGTGGGAGATGGTCCAGTTTGCCCACTGTGACTTCACAGATTCACGGCCTATTATTCCTATTATTTTGAATTGCCATAAGGCTGGAATGTTCATTCTGTGCTTTTGTTTTACATATCTGCACAATCAAGAAACATCTGTGCACCATGTTGGCTCCAAATGCACGCATTGCATCAGTGATGGCCGACTGGTGGGTGGATGAACGATGCAACTTAGGTGGGAGGCAGTATGAATGAGGAGGGGGGGAGAATCAGTGACAGAGGGGGAGAGAGAGATGCTAGGAGGGAGGGGGAGGTAGGGAGAGATGTTAGGAGGTAGGGAGAGATGCTAAGAGGGAGGGGGAGGTAGGGAGAGATGCTAGGAGGTAGGCAGGAAGGGATGGAAGTAGTGAGAATTAGGGAGGGAAAGGCAGGCTGGCAGGCACAGGCAGGCAGGCAGGCAGGCACAGGCAGGCAGGCAGGCAGGCACAGGCAGGCAGGCAGGCAGGCAGGCAGGCAGGCAGGCAGGCAGGCAGGCAGGCAGGCAGGCAGGCAGGCAGGCAGGCAGGCAGGCAGGCGCAGCAGGGAGTGAGTGGTAGTCACGCGGTTGAACCGCGTGACCTTGAGAGATGGGATGTAGGGGGGCGGGTGGTTTGTTGGTGGTGGGGGTGAGACCGGCTCATTCCCGAAGATAAGCCTAACACACACTACCCGTTAGCATGATGGCAGGGAGGGAGGCAGGCTGGCTGGAAAGGAAGCAGGCTGGCATGCTGGGAAGGAGGCAGGCAGGCTTGCAGGCTGGGAAGGAGGCAGGCAGGCAGGCAGGCTTGCAGGCTGGGAAGGAGGCAGGCAGGCTTGCAGGCTGGGAAGGAGGCAGGCAGGCTTGCAGGCTGGGAAGGAGGCAGGCAGGCAGGCAGGCTTGCAGGCTGGGAAGGAGGCAGGCAGGCAGGCAGGCTTGCAGGCTGGGAAGGAGGCAGGCAGGCTTGCAGGCTGGGAAGGAGGCAGGCAGGCTTGCAGGCTGGGAAGGAGGCAGGCAGGCAGGCTTGCAGGCTGGGAAGGAGGCAGGCAGGCTTGCAGGCTGGGAAGGAGGCAAGCAGGCAGGCAGGCTTGCAGGCTAGGAAGGAAGGAGGCAAGCAGGCAGGCAGGCTTGCAGGCTGGGATGGAGGCAGGCAGGCAGGCAGGCTTGCAGGCTGGGAAGGAGGCAGGCAGGCAGGCAGGCTTGCAGGCTGGGAAGGAGGCAGGCAGGCAGGGATGCTTGCAGGCTGGGAAGGAGGCAGGCAGGCAGGCAGGCTTGCAGGCTGGGAAGGAGGCAGGCAGGCAGGCAGGCTTGCAGGCTGGGAAGGAGGCAGGCAGGCAGGGATGCTTGCAGGCTGGGAAGGAGGCAGGCAGGTTTGCAGGCTGGGAAGGAGGCAGGCAGGCAGGCTTGCAGGCTGGGAAGGAGGCAGGCAGGCTTGCAGGCAGGCAGGCAGGCAGGCAGGCAGGCAGGCAGGCAGGCAGGCAGGCAGGCTTGCAGGCTGGGAAGGAGGCAGGCAGGCAGGCAGGCTTGCAGGCTGGGAAGGAGGCAGGCAGGCAGGCTTGCAGGCTGGGAAGGAGGCAGGCAGGCAGGCAGGTTTGCAGGCTGGGAAGGAGGCAGGCAGGCAGGCAGGCAGGCAGGCTTGCAGGCTGGGAAGGAGGCAGGCAGGCAGGAAGCGATATATGGGTGTTGAAGTGAACCATGAACCACGTGACCTTTGAGTGTGTGTGTGTGTGTATGGGTTTGGGGTGGGGGGAGAGGGGGAGGTGTATCGGTGGTGGGGGAGGGACCGGCTGACTCCGTAAGCCTAACCACACTCCACAGACCTGTGACCCAGATTTGTTTCTTAAATGTACAGTACAGCATCGTATATTTTAGGCAGGATGTGCCTGCAGGCTGGCAGGAAACATCCAGAGGATGTTTGCCAGACGTCTTAATAATCAGTTAGGAACAATTAAGGACTTTTATAAAGCGGATCAGGACTTCACTTATTGGTGAGTACAAACAAAACACAGTCGCATTTACGCTATGAACCTGTCGATTTTTTCCCCTAGAGTTTTTTTCGTGAATTTTTTCGGAAAAATTTATTTTTACATTTCTAGTTTATTTTTTCCCCTCTATTTCTCGTATACGAACTTACATGTTAACCGACGGGTCTCGTCCCCAAGGGGTTCGGAAACCAAGTGGTGCTCTGTAGCACGCCCGCCCATTAGCAGGAGGGGCAGCCCGTTCAGGCGAGCTAGCCGCTCCACCCCCCAGTTCGTTGACTGATGTGCCGGTGTCCACAAGCCTCCTCTGGCTTTGCATTATTGTCTGGCTTTGGCATTTGTGGCTTTGCCAGCTCTGTGTGTGTGTGGTGGTGGCCACGTGTTCTTTAAGTACATTGGGCTGCATGTGCCTAGGGCTATCTTCCCTACGTGCCCAGTAAGTACTTCTCTTGCGTGTTGGGGTTCTCTTCCCTGGGACGTTCGGGTCTCGTTCACATTTGAGGGCTTCGTTGCTTGACATTTGTTCTCACCCTTAGGGGTACATCGGGGGTCTTGGGCTTCCCATTTTGCAATGAGTAGGGGAGTGGGGTTTTGCTAGATGGGGCTCACTGTGGCTGGCAAAGCTTGCATTCAGCAGCGGCTGACGATTCTTTCTAGGGACCAGTTGGTTTGTGTGCGTGTTGCTTTAGGGATCATTTTTTTTATTTTGTTTTCTTGGCGCTTACTTGCTTATTTTGGCGGTGGTGGTCTACCTAGCTTCCCATAAGGCTAGCCTAGGTTGTGTTGGTGGTCCTCCTCTGTTGTCCCAAGGCTTCACGGCAATCAGTTGTCAGTTTGCCTGCAGCAGACAGGGATTACCGGCTTAGCTGGCCCCAGTGCCTGGGCTTCCCGTATGGCTAATGTACCCTACGGGCTCCTGGAAAACCCCGTTGGGTTCGGGGGTACCACTGGAGCTTCTTCCGAGCCCTGTCTCGCCTTGTGTGATGCTGAGGGTTATTCGTTGCCTCTGCCTCGTGATGACGATCATCCATCCAGCCTCCATCATGCTGCCTATAAGGTCACAGACACTTACGACCCTAAATCGTAACCAGTCCCGCAATCTTGCGGGACTGGTTGTCCACTTGTTATTCAATTTACCCATTCCTTGTCTGAGGATGTTAGGCATCAGGCAGCAGCTTTGTTGCATGCTAGGTATTCTTTGTTGCAACGAGCATGGTTGTATGCCCGGTTGGAAGCCCCAGAGCTACCGCACTTGGATTTTAGGGACCAGAATTTAGGGGCGTTGGTTACTTCAACCTTGGTTCAGTTCGCATCCTTGCTTCCTTCCCAGGTGGGAAGGAAGCAAGGTTCATCCTGCTCCTTCCGTGCCCTGCTTCCGGCTCCAAAATGTCAGAGGGTTTAAGGGTCGGGGCAGGTCCCTTTGGTTTAGCTTGGGATGATGCTCTGGTGGCTTCGGGGGTTGTCCCTTCCGACTCGGGGATGGAGGTTGAGCCCGATTTTCCCCGCCGAGACTTTGGAGTCGCCCCAGCAGGCGCCCCTCATTGAAGCTTTTTCCCCAGGACTCTGCCTTTTCTTCAAGGGTGGTGGGGGTGGATATGGGCTCTTCCTGGGGCCTGCATCGGGGGTTCCTGGGGCATGGGGGGAAGTCCGCTTGGAGTGCTTGGATTCCTTTTGACCCTGCCTCGGCACTTGCGCCTTCTGGGCACAAGTGCCCAGAAGGCACAAGGGGTTTTCTTATCCTCTGTCTCTGAATGAATTTGAGTTGGGGGCATCTCCCCACCCCTTCCCCCAAGGGTTCGTTTCCAGGTGCCTTTGGGTTCCTCGGATATGTCCTTCCGGAGATTTCATTCCTCTCGGATTTCCCCTGTGGAAGTTCGGGAGACTCTTGGTGTGTACCTCCTGCGAGACCCAGTTTACATCTCTCCAATGGCTCCGTCTTCCTTTGAGTTTGGTTCTTCCCCAATTTGGGTGCATTACAAGGTTTCGGAATCTTCCTGGCTGGTGGACTGCCCTTTCTTCTCTTTAGGAGCTTGGTGCGGGTTTTGCTGGACCCGCACTCTTGAGTGACAACAGGTTTCCTTGGTGTTGCAGGTGTTCTTGGGGAAGGCTCCTTGGCGTTCCCCAATGAGTGCCTCTTCACCCCTACACTTTCCCATGATGTGGGTCTGGAGCAGTTACATGCTCAGGTCCCCTCTCTTTCGGCTGCCTTGGTGGCAGATGACTATTGAACTCGCAGTCGTTTGGCTTCAGTCTTGTGCTTCTTCGGTCTTCTCAAGCTGTCCTCGGGCTGGCTTTCGGAGGATGTGGAGGCATTGAGTGGGGGGGACCTTTGGCTGGAGTTCTGGTTTTGGCTGTCGAGGCATTGGCTGTCCTGCTGAAGCTGATTGCATCCATCCTCCGGGAAGTGATTTCTCTGTTTTTGCGTCTCGGCTCTCATGTTGGCAGGCCATCCTTGTTCTCTCTTTAGATTCAGCTTGGGATTTGGCTTTGCAATCTTTGTCTCTGTTCTGTCCCCTGTTATTTCCAGAGGACTGTTTTATTCAGTTTTTGGCAATGACTTCTACCAGTTGCCGCCCTATTTCTGATTTGGTGGTGTTCATGGGGGAGGCAGTCTCACTCCTCTTGGGCTGGTCATACCAGGGCTTGGGTTTCGGTAGGTCGAGGTGGGCCTTTGGTGCCAGTTTCTGAGCCAGTGCGTTCTCCGGGGCTTTCTTCGTTTGGGCAGTGCAGTGGTCGCTCTTAATGGAAGTTGGCTTCTCGGAGGTTGCGTGGGGCCCTTTCGCGGGGGTGTCCCATTGACGGGGAGATGGAGGGAAGGCTGGCTCTGCTTGCCAATGCTTGGCTCCATGATTCGTGGGCTTCTCGTGTCATCTCTTCCGGCCTTTGGTGGCATTGAGTGGCTCCTCCTCCTCCTGTCGGGGGTTCGGGGCTGGCAGGGCAGGCTTCTTCCCCATCTCTGTCGGGTCATCTTGGAGGGGGTTTGCTTGGGCGTGGTCGAAACAACTTCGCCCCTCAAGTAGGTTTCTCACTTGTTTCCAGTTCTGAAACAAGACTTTGTGAATCTTGGGTTCATTCTGGACTTGTGCCGTCTGTCCCGGGTCTCTGCAGTCCATGGCTCTTCGGGGCTGGTCGCTTCTGGTAGCTTTTCTGATGAGTTCTCGGGGTTTAGCTCTCCACGCTGTTCACATTCGGGGTGTCCAACATCCTGGCAGATGGCCTGTCATGCTTTGTTCCTCTTTCCATGGAGTGAACGGTCGACACCGCCTCCTTCCTTTGGCTTTGTCAGTCGCCGGTGTTGGACCTCTTCGCGTTGGCTTGGTTCTGGCACCTCCCCGTATATGTGGCGCTAGAGTCCCACTGCGAGGTGTTCGCAGTGAACGCTTTCTGGCAGGACTGGTTGAAATGAGGGTTCCTGTACAGTACAACCCCCATTCAACGTATTATGTGGGACCAACCCTGGCATGTTGCAGCGTTGGATTCATTGCAGGTGGTGATCTTCAGGAGGCGTTTGTGTGTGTGTTTTTTCTTGTAAACAATAAAAATGTATTATATACTGTGCCTATATATTACTACTCTACTAAAAAATACTGTTACATTTGTTATTTACCTTATTGTTGGAGTTATGTCCATCTTGAATTCTCATGGAGTTGTGAATGCTGTACAGTAAATATGTACTGTACTGTATTATGCTGTTAGCACTGTATTGATAAGTAGTTCTGCTGTATGTTGAGTACTACAATACAGTTTATGAAAATTATTTTACACTAAAATTACTGTACTGCAACCTTAATTTTATCACTAACACTATGTACTTAAATTTAACACTTATTCTAACTTTTTACTCCACACACGATGATCTTAGATGTTTGCATCAGCTTTTCTGGTGCTCGCTGCTGCTGTGTTTGCTTCAGCTGCTGCTGAGCTGGTGCTGGCTGCTGTTGCTCTGGTGCTGGTACGGCCGTGCTCGTGCTGGGTATGGCTGTGCTGATTGATTTTCAGCTACTAGTTCTTGCAAAATATTCACTCATTTTCGGCACTAATAAGGCACTATTAGCAAGCCCCTGAGACATTTTGTTGTATACAGCTTGAGTCAAAAAATGGAAAATTCCACAATTATTCTTCCACCGGCAGACAAACACGTCACTTGCAGACAAAGCTAATGACACTGGGTGCCTGCTGTATGAATGCAGACTAGGTCTATATACCCTACAGTAGGCTGGTGTTTAAGTTAGATCCAGTAACATAAATTTCTCCTAAATATTGGCTTTACATCAAATTATATATTTTTAAGTTATACAGTATATTTAGTTTAGTAACATTATTACAATAATAAAAGCTATTAAAAATACTTATTTTAGAACTGATTTATTAATTTTATTATTTCAAAGTCATAGGTCACTGAACTGTGGCAACAAAATTGAACGAAACATGCATGGTGCTGTGTGCATACGGATTAGACCCGTCCACTTGGGCTGAAGTTCTTGTATCAATAACATGAATAATTTCTCAAATAGCAGATGTCTATCAAATTTCGGTGTATTTTATGTTTTATTTAGTTTATTTTAATTAGGATAATAGAGCTATTAAAACACCGGTTTTAGAAATGATGAATTAATCTGAAACTTTCAAAGTCATGGGTCACTGAACTGTGACAACACAGACGAAAGTGAGTGAAACCTCACTGTAAAGTGAGGTTTACAGTACAGTATTCCCTTATCTGTCCACCTCACTCATCTTATTTCATCATAGAAAATGTATATAAGATATCAACACTTTAGCTAGCTATTCACGCTTCAACCTTTAAATTACTCTACAAAGATACGTGTGCTACAAATCGGTGAACGAAAATCATGGAAACAGTCATTCAATTGTGTGGACCACTGTGGCTGGTGTTTGGTTAATTAATATGCTGCACTTGTTGTGTGGACTATTCTGGCTGGTGTTTGGTTCATATGGTTCACTTGTTAAGTGGTCCACTTGTGTGATCCAGCTTGTCATATGAAGGAATTATTAATTGTAACCTGTGATAGAATGGGAAAGTTTCCACCAGTCTGTGAACTCTGTCCCAACATTGTAAGCAAATCCACACATCTGCTTCGGCGAACCATTGTTCATCGAAATGGGGAAGTAAATCAGGCCTGAAAAGTGTGTGACTTAGCCGGAGATGCGGCGAATCGGGGTGTGTTGAATCAAGGTTGTACTGTACCTTCATCCCCCGGTTTAGCTTTTGCTTCGGGTTCTGGCTCGGCTCGAATATTTTCAGGAAAGAATGGTTCTCCTGGCCCCATGATGATTGGCCCAGCCTTGGTTTCAGACGCAGCTTGCACGGTGTTTGAACCTGGGTGTTTTTCCTCAGCTTCGCCACTTTCAGCAGATTGGGCCAGTGATATACCTTGCTGGTTCGACTTGCTCTTCTACTCTTCACATCTTGGTTCCTTATTTTTTTTTTTTTGACACAGGTGTATCACCATTTGTATGGTGATCCCATGTCTTCGTTGATGGTGACCCACCTGCAGTCTTCCTCTGTGACAGTATGAAGCTTCTTGGCAGTCTTTCTTCCATTTCCTTCCCCTTCGTAGGATTTTGTTGGTGTCTATTCCAGTTGTTTTGTCCTGTCTTTCTTGGCTCTTTCAGGCCTGGCATCATATGCCAAATACTGTTGCTTCTTATCATGCTGCACTGGAAGAGCAGCTCCAGCTTACGTTCGGGATGGATGTCACTTCTCTTCATTTCATGAGTTCTCTCGTGCCTTTTTTCACCTCTAGCTTGCTCATGTGCCACCCGAGCCTTCTTGGTCTTTGGACTGGGTGCTCTCGTTTTTCTCTTCTTGGTTTGTGGTGGTCCCTTCAGTCCGGGATTGATTTTGGAACTCGTTGATTTTAGTGTCTCAGACTTTAGGCTGCCAGGGGAGCCAGTCGGCCGAGTGGACAGCACGCTGGACTTGTGATCCTGTGGTCCCGGGTTCGATCCCGGGTGCCGGCGAGAAACAATGGGCATAATTTCTTTCACCCTATGCCCCTGTTACCTAGCAGTAAAATAGGTACCTGGGTGTTAGTCAGCTGTCACGGGCTGCTTCCTGGGGGTGGAGGCCTGGTCGAGGGCCGGGCCGCGGGGACACTAAAGCCCCGAAATGATCTCAAGATAACCTTAAGATAACCATGTGGGAGAGCTTCATGCTCTTCTAGGCACGAGGGGTTTTGGTCTTTTTGCCCTGGTGGGCGTTTTGCTTGGTTGCAGCCAGCTGCCTCTTTTCTGGCGAAGAATGAGTCGGCTGGTTTCTGGAGGGGTCCATTGGTTGTGGATGCTTGGCTGGGTTTGGCTGGGAGTGCATTAAGGGCTTTTTCCAGTGGTGGCTGTACACCGCTACCTTTGGGCCTTTTTTCATTTCTGCTTCGGTGGAATTCTTGTGAGTTGACCCAGATTCTCTTGTCCCCTGTTTCAGGGATTGTATTTCTCAGGTCATCCGTAGTGTCACAAAAGCTAGCCAGTCTGCGGTGCGCCCTCATGCCCATGTCAGGAAGTATGCTGCTCTGATGGATGTGTTCGCTAATATGTCTTGGGCAGATATTCAGGCAGTGAGGTTTTAATGTTCGAACAGGGTATTGGTAGCCAAGTATCTCGTAAATGTCCCTGGTCCTCGTCGGCCTTGTGTTACATTGGGTTGTGTATTGTGGCCATGAGTATCTTCTTCGTCCTGGTACCTGTGGTGCCCCCTCCTCCCTGGTAGGTGCCCATTTCTCTGTGGATAGTTAGCTTCAGGAAGTCTCTAGGGGCTTCTACCAGAAAACCAGCATTGAATGTAATAAAAATCCAATTTCTGGGTGAGCCTGAGAGACTCCCCAACACACACACACACACACACACACCTTACTGCCGTGGCATATTCCATCATCATAGAACTGACTGGTGGGACGTGCCGGCTATCTTGGTCCACCCAGGTGAAGAGTTTGCCTGGGGGAAGTAGGGAGGCTTGCAAGTTTACTCAAGCTAGTTTCACAAAATTTTGGTAGTTTTTCATTGTTGGGGGAGTTCTTTTGGCAATTTTGAGGTTGCGGGTTCGTTTTAACATGCAGTAGTTCTGCAAGGCCATGCAGTAGAACGTTCTTGTTGTTTGTGGTTGGTTAGCTTCAGGAGCTCCCTGAGAAACCCAACATTGAATGTACCCTAATGAAACACCTCTTTCTTGGCCCCAGATTCCCTCCCAGCTTTCTCAGAGTTGTTCATCATCTCCAGAAATGTGTAGGGAAGGCGGCTAAGGGCAGGGGCCAGGCCACCTGGTGGTGGTGGTGGTCAGTATTAATGAGTTTCAAACTAGTTTGAGTGAATCTCATGTTTCATGCAAATGATTTGCAGTGTTTGGCAGTTTTTGAGACTTCTAATCTCAGGTTGCCTATAAAGCTTCACAGACTTTCTATATGTTTTTCCTGTGTGGTGGTGAATTGTTGTTTGTTCCCTTCGCCTCTGTGTGAAGGCTAGGTTCTGGCTTTGGTTCCCAGTTGGCCAAACAATTTTTGCAACTGATGTCACCCATTAACATGGATCAATCTCAGCAGGCTAGCTTAAGGGAGCCACCGGGGCTCCGCTAGAAAGAGGCATTTCATCACATTCAACACTGTAACATCACAATGCTCAATTACATTTTTAATTGGCTTCCTCCATTTAAATAAAGTTTATATTTTTAAAGTTTTAATATTTTTCTTTATTTTCATTATCAGGATTGGTGCGTAAGTGGTGGTGAAATTCCAATGTGTAAACGTTGTGGCAGAAGGCAATCCTTAGTTGTTCAAGTCTATTCACCTTTGGAAGGGTCTTTATATCACCGAACACTTTACGTATTTGCTTGTGTGACTCAGGAATGTTGGAATCGCTCAAACAGGTGTGAAAATTGTCTTTTGTGTCAGAAGAATATTTACCAATGATTAAGTTTATATTGTAACTAATGTTTGTGTAGAATAGTATAACTAATTTTTTTATAAGAATGGTTATACAGTACTTGTATCTCTTTTAATTGTATTTTTTCTTTTAGTTGGACTTGTTTACGAAGCCAAATTCTAGATCCTGCAGCTGCGAGAACTACCTCCCCTTCCTCTAAATCTCCTCCATCTGTGTCATCCTTTGGTGGTGAAAGTTGGTTCCAAGATGAACATGACTGGGGAGGTAATGACAATGATGGTAATGGCAATGCTGATAACTTCAACTTGGCATCATCGTCGCAGCTGTACCTGGACAACATGGCCAAGACAGGAGGGGGAAGGAGTAACCTTAACAATATAAACTCAAACACGGCTTCCATCACTGAAGTTGCACAAAAGATGGAGAGCAAGCTAAATATCATTGAGGTTGGTTTACTTGTTCTCAGTGTTTGGTTTTACTCACTTTATTTCTATGCTTTTCCATGTTTTAGTATTTGGGTTATTTTATGTAAAGTTAAGAACTTTCGCTTTAATCTCGATGCTGTGCAGCCGTCACACGCAGTGAAGAGGTGCACAAGAGGTGCATAAGAAAAAAATTATTTCCAATTTTGTGTTTTTGTTTTAAGTGAACAGTCACACACAGATGACAATACCCATCCTGCGGTAGATGGGATTGGACAGCCATCATGTTGACACCTGGTGGTTGCTTGTGCAGCATTTGTGATTTTCTCATCTCTTCCTCTGGAGATTCTCTTGGACTTAAGCTGGTTTTCTGGGCCTGTGTGGGCTGAAAGCAGTCACCCAGGGAGCACTCACTACAGGCAGAGGCCGAAGCCTCCTTTCTGGATGCCTCCCAGGGTGGGGGCAACATGGATGTTGATGGCCAGTTCTCAACAGGCAAATGTCTGCTGATAAATGAGCCCGCAGAAGCTGCCTCAGAGCAGGACGCTGAGAGAATGTCCTTGCTTACAGTGGATATTTCTCCAGAGGTACCTTCTTTCACATCTGTGGTGGTCTGTATCCAGTCAACAACAACTCGGTGCCTTTTTACGAATCTCCATACCTTAAGTGGGTGCGGGCTCTATCGTACATCCGGCTGTCAGACATAATCTCACTGGGGGACCGGCTTGTCAGATGTCGACATGTGGTCGACATGTGTTATCCCAGGGGGAGTTGTCTTGGGCCCATTAAGGGAAGACCAAGCCAAATGTCTTAGGTGCTATTTTAGAAGACATTCACACCACTAGGCAGGTGTTGTGGGTACATCGATGGATCATCTGGAAGTCACTAGGATTCGTGGAACTGTGGGGGGGGGGGCACTATGTCCATGGTATGTGTTAAGTTTGTTGGACCCCTCCCTGACCGGGTGGCACCACACAGGACCACGTTTCGAGTAATGCCCTATAATTTTCCGGTGAGCCATTGGTTAGTTGTTCTCGCTGGTTGAGAGAGATGTCGAAAGCCCTTGGGTCTACTTCTCTGCGTAGTCTCCAGGAGGACACCTTCCTGCATCCATGGGCCCGTCACCGCTCATGTCATCTTGACATGGCCCCCCCTCACTCGCCTTCGGATTGGGCACACCTGTCTGGCTGCGCATCTCCATCGTCTTTGGTTGGTACAGTGTGTCCTCACTTGAACGAACTATATGGGGCGAAGCCGATTCGTTCCAGTGCGGAATTCGTTCCATCCGTCCGGCCCCAACAACCTTCTTATTTTTTTTTTTTTAAACATATGCCAGGACACATTAGTTTGTTTCTTTGTTGTGTGGTGCTTCATTATAATATCTTTCATGCTCTTTTGGTGTCAATAATAATCTGAGATGCGAGAATCACCATCCCCCACCCCACTCACACCATCCTCCACACCACCCACACCATCCTCCACACCACCCACACCATCCCCCACACCATCCTCCACACCACCCACACCATCCTCCACACCACCCACACCATCCTCCACACCACCCACACCATCCTCCACACCACCCACACCATCCTCCACACCACCCACACCATCCTCCACACCACCCACACCATCCTCCACACCACCCACACCATCCTCCACACCACCCACACCATCCTCCACACCACCCACACCATCCTCCACACCACCCACACCATCCTCCACACCACCCATACCATCCCCACACCACCCATACCATCCCCCACACCACCCACACCATCCCCACACCATCCCCCACACCATCCCCCACACCACCCACACCATCCCCCACACCATCCCCCACACCACCCACACCATCCCCCACACCATCCCCCACACCACCCACACCATCCCCCACACCATCCCCCACACCACCCACACCATCCCCCACACCACCCACACCATCCCCCACACCACCCACACCATCCTCCACATGTAATGATCTGGGGCTCAGCTCATTGGTTCTCCCTTCTCCCCTCTTTTCCCTCTCCTTCTCCCCTCCTTTCCTTCTCCCTCTCCCCTCCTTCCTTCTCCCCTCCCCTTGGCCGTCATTCGTCTCCTCTTCCTCCCCCCCCTCTTGTCGCCCATTTGTCAAGGTCAAGAGGTTGACCTGAGGGTGGGGTGGTCTTGGATACCTTGGCTTCTCCCACTCAATTCCCCACTCAGATGTTCCCCTCTCCATCCCCTCTCATCCCACCGCTGCCACCATTGTAATGACCGCTTACCCTGTCGTAATAACCGTGCCTCTATAGTAATAACCCGATGTTCCCCAGTATTAATCCTGTTATCTTGTTATCTCTCGTGATCGTAATATACGCTCTCTGTTGTACATCTCTGTCTCTCTTCACTCAATACCCCAGCTTAACACTGTTACAGTCCAGCATGACCCCTCACTGGACTGCCACGTATATAAGAGGAATATTAAATGAGGAAGCTACACCAAGGACAAGGGTTATTCGCTTATTACTAATTATAAAATAAAAACCATTAAAGCACTGCCACCACCTTCCCGACCAACCATATCTGAATGTGTCTTATCACCGATCCCCCAGGAAGGCAAGGAATCAGTAACCATGGAACTCCGGGTAATATGAATTTCAGTAATAAATTTTGGAAAATTAGTTTGTGTAATTTACGTTACTAATTTAAATCCAAGGGCAACTTTAGTATCGATTAATTGTTAGGAGAACCTGGGGGGGGCTTCCAATACAACACCTAAAAAATGACAAAGTAGCAAAATATATCAAAGGGGATCTGGGGCTCAGCTCATTGGTTCTCCCTTCTCCCCTCTTTTCCCTCTCCTTCTCCCCTCCTTTCCTTCTCCCTCTCCCCTCCTTCCTTCTCCCCTCCCCTTGGCCGTCATTCGTCTCCTCTTCCTCCCCCCCCCCCCCTTGTTGCCCATTTGTCAAGGTCAAGAGGTTGACCTGAGGGTGGGGTGGTCTTGGATACCTTGGCTTCTCCCACTCAATTCCCCACTCAGATGTTCCCCTCTCCATCCCCTCTCATCCCCTCTCACCGGCCTCTTCCCCATACGAGGCAGAGTCAAATGTCCCTACTCGCTATCTTAGAGGAGACAGGCTTGAACATAATTTATCAGTTTTGTAAACATTGCTCGCAGGTGCCTGGGCTCCATAGACGCGCCTTGTCCCCCTTCTCTTTAGCTGGGGAGAGCTGACTCAATCTTCAGGAATTCATGTAGCTTTCCACGACAGATCAGTGAAGGTGATTGGCCTGAGATAAGGGCCAAGTCCTTATTGGCCCTAGTGTAACACGGGTTAGGGTTTCTCTCTCTACTTCCTTCTTTCTTTGCCCTCTACCCGTATTCTTACTTTTTATTCTCTACCAAGGGACTCCAAAACTTTTACCAAAGCCAACTCCACGCCACGTGGTCCTAAGACGATTGACCGACTTTAGGATTCTACACCCAGTATGACGTGACCTAGGCTCTGAGCAAAACCCTAGAGTCGCCTCTACGCTGCCACCACCAGACCAGCAACACAGAGCAATGATCGAGGTCTGGATCGATCACGCTAATTAATCAACCTAGGGGCTTGATCCCCACTCGATGACCGTGGAAACTTAAGAGTGTGAAATTAATTACACGGGAATGATTCGATGTTAGAATCGGCGCCCAATCCAACTCTACCTCGTGTGGACCACGTGACCAGGACAAGTGTACACATAAAACACATGGAAATAATAAAATGCAAAATATTAACAAATTTAATTTATTAAAAGAAAAACTAAAACAAAATCTAAATATGTTCACTCCCTGTCACTTTAACACTCCCTACTTGACCTGAATGGCAAATGAGACTATTTCTATACATAACAATAGCAACTATACCTCTGTTTTACCAGCTAAAGATGTTGGGCTGGTCTCGGGGAGAGGTAAGATGTTTGACCTCTCCCAGCTGCTCCTGTTTCCACACTGATCTGTCCTCGTCTGATCTAGCCCAGACTAGAACATTGTATTGTTCTGCATCGCTTACCCAGTTACTTTAGCAAGGTTAAGTTATAACAATTAACCTGTTGTACTGAATTGATCCAGACTGGTTGAATTATTTTACTGAAATTAAACTACAAACATCTAACGGCAGAGCTGTTCCCGATCCCAAAAATGGTTAATTGAACTTTGAGAAATAGTAGACATGTCAACCCCTGATGACCTATGACCGCCGGTCACTCCGCCATACAAGTTAGATCTGATTCGTGACGTCACTGATGGTGACTTAAACTCAATAATTAGAATACTCTTGATATTGTACCCAGTACTATTATACAATACAATTTTAATACAAAATGAATAAAGGCTAATTTCTCTAAATTACTGAATACTATAGGATGATTCATTATACGCAGCTATGAACAAAGCGTCGGTTATTTCCACCGCGAATTCCCCTGGGGTCCTGGTTCCCAGGTCACCATGCGGGCTCAGCTTCCCATTCTCTTTTGTCGATAACCCACTCTGGATAATTCTTACAACCAGCCTAGTTTGTTACAACCCCCCCCGCACAAGCACTTAGTAAACCTTGTTAATTTGTTAAAAAATCACGAGGTTTAGTATCCAAACCCACAATTCAACTCATGCCACAAACAAAAGCTAACCTAACTAATAAAATTTGACAAATATTTGAGTGTCCAACATCAACATGTTTAAATTCATAAATTTCTCAGCTGTCAACTGACAGCAATCCTCAAACATCAGGAAACATACATCCTATCCTTACTGACCTAGCTAAATAACATGGCCCTACTCTATCATCAAAGACTAGCTATTAAACTCTCTTGGCTCTTCACTGTCCATGTGTCCTCTAGAGCCGGCCACACCGTGCTCAAACATAAACATTAAAGTTATAACTTCAGACTGAACTTTCAGTCATCCGGGAGCGTACTACGGAACTATCAAGTTCACATCCGTGTACTAACCACTCCCCATCAATGTCAACCTTGACATGCTAAGGAACACACCTAATGTTTATTACATGTATCTAAAAATATAAAAAAAATTCCTATACTATATCACAGGTTTCAGCTGACTGTACAGCCAAGTGTTCTCACTCACTAGAAGTGTCAATGTTTATATTGGTCCGCCTCTCCTGTGTTCAAACATTCTGCAAAAAATAGCACAACATAATTTTCCATAACCGTTTGTTCTGGGCTGAGACAATTACACAGGGCTTCGATTTTGATTACTGACCAATTTATAGAGTAAAATTTTCATATATTATACCAGAATTATTTTAAATCTGTTTTTCAACATTTAAAAAGTATTGTGATTCTAACTCTGTTTTTCAACATTTAAACAAGAGTGTCCAGATATTCTTTTACACAGATGTTCAGAGCCAACTTTGTTGTTTTGTATCAATTGTTCATATTGAGTAATCGAGAAAAAAAAATCGATGCTGCTGGATGCTGAATGTAGTCGCTGACGATGACGGTGTCGATCTTGCTTCTCCCCGTGTGTAGACATCAATACCTGGTCCTCTTGTACTCCCATCCGGTACTCTTGAATGACGACAGAGTGTAGTAGAGCGGAGTGCCAAGTGACAGCTGTAGAATACTGTTACTTCGGCCATTAATCTTGCTCTCGACAGTCCACACGCCTTCATATCAATCACAGTTCACACGGCAGTCTTGATGTTAAACTTGACGGCGCAGATGACCACAGCAGAACAGGACTGGATGTACCAACGGTGTCTCTTAGCAGGAGTGGTGTCAGAAGGTCGTAGAGGCGGGTTGCTTGTTTGCAGAACAGGTGAATCTCGTCTTCCATCATTGCTCACGTCATCTCAGGCGTTTCTTGATGTCACCAGGTTACTAGGCCGTAAACACCAACTGTGTATACCCTCGTACCGCCGACTTTAGGCCCAAAGGAGACAATTTTGCAACCTTCTATTGGCGAGTCCCGGTACTCTGTAGGGAAACCGTGCCTTCCACCTGTGACCGCCTTACTTCCGCTTTCTTGTTACTTCAGATGACGTAATCATTAATCTTCCGGCGAAATTCTTGAGTACTGCTAAATGCTTTCCATTTCTTGACCTCTCCTCCAACACTGCTGGAATGGCTGCAGTCTTGATGACGCAGCAGGTGGGTAGTGGTGATCTCGAGACAGCTACCCCGGCGTTGTATGGCACCTCCGGTGACTGCTATAATGTGGACAGCTCGCTGGCCCTGACAACCTCGTTAGTGACGTGAGGCGTCGGCCGGGTGACTCTTGGACAGTCACTTATCCCCAAAGTAACTGATGTATGGGTTACTGGGTCTGGTGGGGGGAGGGCTTTGTGTAACGTGCCTCCCCCCTCGGTCTTTACAGACAAGGGTTCACGTGTGGCTGGAACAACTGGGTCGGTGTACCAATCAGACCTGGGAACAGACAGACACAACACAGCGGAAGCATAGATATACTCTGGGTTTGGTGGAGGTGGAACCCCAGAGCACGGTAAAAGTTGCTACCTGAGTCAAGTATAGACATAGTACACCTCATTGCCTTTACAGGAAAATCTAATGAATACTAAATTATACTAACCAAGGAAGTTACTTTACTGTATAGCGCGAGATCTCGTCACCATAGGGTGGCGAGACTGCACCTGACTACTGATGAGCGATGACAGAGGGTCATCCTCATCCTCTGACTCGTCGGTGAAGCCATGAGTTAGCACTGCTGAGTCAGGAACTAGACCCGCTGAAGGCAGTTCTAATTCCTCTCTAGCATGATATTGTTTCAATTTATTTATATGAATTGTCCTTTCCACCTGGTCCTCGAACACTCCTTTTATAACAAGATTAACTGGCCCCGCCCTTTTAATTACTCTATAGGGTCCTCGCCACCTCGGAGCTAGTTTCCTGCTCTGATTGGCGGGCGCAGCCTCATTCACTCTCAGTACGAGGCTCCCTTCCTTCAACTCAAGAGGGCGCACTTTCTTGTCATAAAAATGAGCATACCGAGTCCGTGCCTTCTTGGACGCTTCGGCTGCAATATTCCATGCATTTCTAATTTTTCCAAGGACCTCTGAAGGATAGTCCTCCCCGTATGCAACATTATGTCTATTAAGCAGACCTGAGGGGAAATTGCATGAATTACCAGTAAACAAATGAAGTGGTTGGGTGTTAATTGATTGGTGGATGGCAGTATTCAAGGCGAACTGAACATAGGGTAGGTGTTCATCCCAGGTGTTTGCATCATGTTCAGCAAGGATTGCAAGCATATCCTTGACTGAACGGTTAGTCCGTTCCGTCATTCCGTTTGCTTGTGGGTGGTAGGCCGTTGTAAAAGCCGAAGTTGTCTCTAAAATCTTACAAACTTCTCTAAATATATTCCCATTGAATTCTTGACCCCGGTCAGAGACTAAAACTTTAGGAGGTCCGAATACAGTAACGAACCTACGCAAGAACGCATCTGCAACCGTACGAGAATCCTTCTGAGGTAATGCAACTAGTGTAGTGTATCTAGACAGATGGTCAACTAGCACCAACACATATCTGTTACCTGAATGACTGTGGTGTAAATCAATCTGATCGGCCCCCACACGATCTAACGGTTCACGAATTTCAGGGAATTCCTGAAGTGGGGCTTGTACCTTAAGGGTACCTTTCCTCCTCTGGCAACGAGGGCACGACTTCACGAAATTGATTACCTCAGAAAGTAATCCTGGAAAATAAAATAGAGACTTTGCTTTTAAGTGGGTTTTAAAGATCCCCGGATGCCCTGCAATTTTTGAAGCATGTGCAAGCTTTAACGCTGATGACCGCAACGCGTCCGGAATAACTAGCTGAAATACTGCCCTATCATTCTGGCTATTAACATAATACAGGACGCCCTGTTTCATCTCAAAATCATGTATAGGTAAATTCTTTTTCTTTTTCGGGTATTTTCCTCCCTCTAAATACTCAATAATCTCTTTCCATCTCGGCTCGTTCATCTGGTATTCTCTCATTTTATCCGATGGAATGGTTTCAATATTTTCATTAATCTGCATTGCCGCTATATTTCTACTTAGCGTATCTGGCACAACATGTGCTGGACCAGGCTTGTACAAGATCTGGAATGAGTGGGCCGAAAGTTCATGAGACCAGCGTGACATTCGTGGGCATTTCGTTCGCTTTTTAAATGTGTGTGTTAATGCTCGATGGTCTGTGTAGATTACAAAATGCCGCTGAAATAGGTAAGGCTCGAAATACCTAACTGATTCTACTACTGCCAGTGCCTCCCGATCCGTAGCTGAATAATGAACTTCAGGTCCTTTGACCTTCCTACTGAAATAGGCTACTGGATGGGGTAAATTATCTGCGTCTCGCTGAATTAAGCACCCGCCAATAGCAATACCGCTGGCGTCAGTGTGCACTTCCCACTCTTTCTCAAAATCAGGAATAGCCAATACCGGTGTCGTGATTAGTTGGTCTTTCAGTTTGCGATAGGCCTCGTCATGTTCTGATTTCCACACAAACTTCGCATTTTTCTTTGTCAGATCAGTCAGGGGTGCTGAAATGCCAGCGAAACCTTCAATGTGACGACGAAAATATCCGGCCGCCCCAAAAAACCTACGCACGTCCTTTGCTGTCCTTGGAGTAGGCATGTCAGCAATGGCGCGGCAAGAATCTGGGTCAGGTCGGATACCGTCTGGGCACACCTGGAACCCCAGAAATTTGAATTTCTGAGCCGCCAGGGTGCACTTCTGAACATTCAGCCTGAAACCTGCCTGATCTAACAACTTCAAAGTCTCAGTCAAGTCCTGCAGGTGTTCCTCAAACGTCCTGGAATATATCACAACATCATCCAGGTACGCTAAAGAATGCCTACCCAGTACCGGACTAAGGATAAAGTTGATGGCCCTCTGAAACGACGAAGGCGCTGTCTTCAAACCAAACGGCATCCTACGGAATTGATAAGTGTGCCTACCATCCAAGAATGCTGTTTTTTCCCTATCTTGTTCTGCCACCGGAATCGCTCAATACGCCGATTTTGCGTCAAGAGTTGAGAAATACTTAGCAGCACCAAATTGATCTATTATCTGCTGTATTCGGGGCAACGGATACACATCACCCTTAGTTAGTTCGTTCACCTTCCGGTAGTCAACACAGAAACGATAACTACCGTCCGGTTTCCGAACTAGCACAACAGGAGAGAGCCACGGTGACGTATTAGGCTCTATCACGCCCTGTCTCAACATTTTCTGGCACTCCTCCCTGATAATGTTCTTTGCCTGTTCCGGCAACCTCCACTGTCTCGTGTACACAGGCAAATGATCACCAGTTGGAATGGTGTGCTCGATCTTATCAAGGAGACCAATCTGGTCATCCTCTGTCGCAAACAATTTTGGGAATTTTCGTAAAACTCCTCTCAGTGCCTTCCTATCTGCCTGTGCAACATGTTGCAAATCAAGTGCTGAAATTAATTTTTACACTTCCTCTACATTCTGTGCAACATTTCTCGTCTCGTATTGTACTTTGGATGGTGTTTTAGTGTTCAACATATTCAGTGCACTACATTGTGCAGTGACGGCTGGCGTCTCAGCTGACTCATGGTGAAAGATTTCTGTGTCCTCCACCATGGTTCCCTGAGATACCCTATCACCTGCCCTGAAGCGAAAAGTCTTATGTGAAAGATTGACAACTGGAATGAGTGCACCTTTATCGAGCACTACAACTAAGTGATGAGGAATTAATAAACTATCACATCTCCCAGCCACCTGAAGGGTGGTACCTGGTTGTATGTGACGTCCCACGGCTACTTTAATAAATTTAACAGAATGTGGTGGGCAACTCTGTTTGGTCAATGCATGCAATGCGCATGACCTCTTAACTGTGTCTGGAAGAGACTTAAAAATCAATTTTGGATAGTGCGCATTATATTTCAGCTTCCTCTTAATTGAAGCTACAACTGGGGGATGGTCGATCATCTCCACTGGGTAGGAAGTCTGTCCCAACTGTAACCTGCAGTTCCTAGCCCCTTTTTGAGCAGTAACTAAACTTAATCTTAATCTTCGTAACTAAATCTTACTAACTAAACCTTAATCATATCAGCCCGCATGACCCAAGATTCGCCAATCCCCACTCAAACGCACTGTTGTGGGGCGCACTGCTAATCCTGGCCCGCGGCTGTCTCCTTAGCATCCGCGCACGTGTTCGAACGGCTAGACGCGTGAGCCTTTCAACAATTTCAAACAAAATTGTTGAAACCACCGCTGTGCACCATTGTAACACGGGTTCGGGTTTCTCTCTCTACTTCCTTCTTTCTTTGCCCTCTACCCGTATTCTTACTTTTTATTCTCTACCAAGGGACTCCAAAACTTTTACCAAAGCCAACTCCACGCCACGTGGTCCTAAGACGATTGACCGACTTTAGGATTCTACACCCAGTATGACGTGACCTAGGCTCTGAGCAAAACCCTAGAGTCGCCTCTACGCTGCCACCACCAGACCAGCAACACAGAGCAATGATCGAGGTCTAGATCGATCACGCTAATTAATCAACCTAGGGGCTTGATCCCCACTCGATGACCGTGGAAACTTAAGAGTGTGAAATTAATTACACGGGAATGATTCGATGTTAGAATCGGCGCCCAATCCAACTCTACCTCGTGTGGACCACGTGACCAGGACAAGTGTACACATAAAACACATGGAAATAATAAAATGCAAAATATTAACAAATTTAATTTATTAAAAGAAAAACTAAAACAAAATCTAAATATGTTCACTCCCTGTCACTTTAACACTCCCTACTTGACCTGAATGGCAAATGAGACTATTTCTATACATAACAATAGCAACTATACCTCTATGTTTTACCAGCTAAAGATGTTGGGCTGGTCTCGGGGAGAGGTAAGATGTTTGACCTCTCCCAGCTGCTCCTGTTTCCACACTGATCTGTCCTCGTCTGATCTAGCCCAGACTAGAACATTGTATTGTTCCGCATCGCTTACCCAGTTACTTTAGCAAGGTTAAGTTATAACAATTAACCTGTTGTACTGAATTGATCCAGACTGGTTGAATTATTTTACTGAAATTAAACTGCAAACATCTAACGGCAGAGCTGTTCCCGATCCCAAAAATGGTTAATTGAACTTTGAGAAATAGTAGACATGTCAACCCCTGATGACCTATGACCGCCGGTCACTCCGCCTTACAAGTTAGATCTGATTCGTGACGTCACTGATGGTGACTTAAACTCAATAATTAGAATACTCTTGATATTGTACCCAGTACTATTATACAATACAATTTTAATACAAAATGAATAAAGGCTAATTTCTCTAAATTACTGAATACTATAGGATGATTCATTATACGCAGCTATGAACAAAGCGTCGGTTATTTCCACCGCGAATTCCCCTGGGGTCCTGGTTCCCAGGTCACCATGCGGGCTCAGCTTCCCATTCTCTTTTGTCGATAACCCACTCTGGATAATTCTTACAACCAGCCTAGTTTGTTACACTAGAGAGCCAGACCTCAGGCCTACGTGTTAAATGGTTGGCCATTGCCAAAATAATGGGTGGAGCCCTGGGGCTGTATTAGATGGTGGGAGGAGTAATCCTTCCCAGCAATAAGTTGGAAAAACTAAATTTCATCAGTGTGTCTTGGGAGTGTATTAGGAACAGGGCCGCAAGCCCGTATCCTCGGGACTGAGGGCAGCCATCAACATCGTGGCCGTAGTGCGGGTATTTAAGGTATAGTAGCACTTGAGTTTTGTGTCCTCGGTAAATATCCATTGTGCCTCTAGGGAAATAGAATAGGTGATGTGTCCAAATTGTCTTAATTTACATGTTTCATAAAATAAATTGTATAGCTTGTCCAGTGGTATTCACTTAACTCCCCTTTGATATATTTTGCTACTTTGTCATTTTTTAGGTGTTGTATTGGAAGCCCCCCCAAGGTTCTCCTAACAATTAATCGATACTAAAGTTGCCCTTGGATTTAAATTAGTAACGTAAATTACACAAACTAATTTTCCAAAATTTATTACTGAAATTCATATTACCCGGAGTTCCATGGTTACTGATTTCTTGCCTTCCTGGGGGATCGGTGATAAGACACATTCAGATATGGTTGGTCGGGAAGGTGGTGGCAGTGCTTTAATGGTTTTTATTTTATAATTAGTAATAAGCGAATAACCCTTGTCCTTGGTGTAGCTTCCTCATTTAATATTCCTCTTATATACGTGGCAGTCCAGTGAGGGGTCATGCTGGACTGTAACAGTGTTAAGCTGGGGTATTGAGTGAAGAGAGACAGAGATGTACAACAGAGAGCGTATATTACGATCACGAGAGATAACAAGATAACAGGATTAATACTGGGGAACATCGGGTTATTACTATAGAGGCCGCGGTTATTACGACAGGGTAAGCGGTCATTACACACACCACCCACACCATCCCCCACATCACTAACACCATTCGCCCCCACCACCCACACTCCCCACACCACCACCCACACACCCCACACCACCACCCACACACCCCACACCACCACCCACATCATCCCCCACACCATCCACACCATCCCCCACACCACCCACACCATCCCCCACACCACCCACACCATCCCCCACACCATCCCCAACACCACTAACACCATTCGCCCCCACCACCCACACTCCCCACACCACCACCCACACACCCCACACCACCACCCACATCATCCCCCACCACCCACATCATCCCCCCACACCCAACCACACCACCCACACCAACCCACCCACACCCAAACCACACCACACAACCCAAACCATACCACACCACCCACACCGTGTATTGAAGCAGCAGGCTTGGAAGCGTCTCAACTCGCCCGACAAAAAAAAAATGATGGGTTGACAGGTCTCCTCTCACACCTCCAGGACCCCCCCCACCCCCCAGGTACCTGGCCATACACACCACAATGCCAAGTCAGCTGTTGTTTTCTTCAGGAAACAATTAAACGTGTTAATGATTAATAATGTATATTAATACACGAAAATTAACATATTTTGGCATAAATATTTTACAGCTAAGATTGAGATTTATAATAGAGTATGAATGAGAGGTTTGGCAGCCATGCGTGGTCACCACCCTTCTCTCTCCACTTCCACCTCCCCTGACAACACCTTCCACCACTGACCCCACCTGCCTCTTTCCACCACCTGCCTCCCCTGACACCGCCTGCCTCCCCTGACCCCACCTGCCTCCCCTGACCCCACCTGCCTCCCCTGACCCCACCTGCCTACCCTGATCCCACCTGCCTACCCTGACCCCACCTGCCTACCCTGACACCATCTGCCTCCCCTGACCCCACCTGCCTCCCCTGACACCACCTGCCTCCCCTGACACCGCCTGCCTCCCCTGACACCGCCTGCCTCCCCTGACCCCACCTGCCTCCCCTGACACCACCTGCCTCCCCTGACACCGCCTGCCTCCCCTGACACCACCTGCCTCCCCTGACACCACCTGCCTCCCCTGACACCACCTGCCTCCCCTGCCACCGCCTGCCTCCCCTGACACCGCCTGCCTCCCCTGACACCGCCTGCCTCCCCTGACACCACCTGCCTCCCCTGCCACCGCCTGCCTCCCCTGACCCCACCTGCCTCCCCTGACACCACCTGCCTCCCCTGACACCGCCTGCCTCCCCTGACACCGCCTGCCTCCCCTGACACCGCCTGCCTCCCCTGACACCGCCTGCCTCCCCTGCCACCGCCTGCCTCCCCTGACACCGCCTGCCTCCCCTGACACCGCCTGCCTCCCCTGACACCGCCTGCCTCCCCTGACACCGCCTGCCTCCCCTGACACCACCTGCCTCTTCTGCCACCGTCTGCCTCCCCTGACACCACCTGCCTCCCCTGACACCGCCTGCCTCCCCTGACACCACCTGCCTCCCCTGACACCGCCTGCCTCCCCTGCCACCGCCTGCCTCCCCTGACACCGCCTGCCTCCCCTGACACCGCCTGCCTCCCCTGACACCGCCTGCCTCCCCTGACACCGCCTGCCTCCCCTGACATCACCTGCCTCCCCTGACACCGCCTGCCTCCCCTGACACCGCCTGCCTCCCCTGACACCGCCTGCCTCCCCTGACACCGCCTGCCTCCCCTGACACCACCTGCCTCCCCTGACACCGCCTGCCTCCCCTGACATCACCTGCCTCCCCTGACACCGCCTGCCTCCCCTGACACCGCCTGCCTCCCCTGACACCGCCTGCCTCCCTTGACACCGCCTGCCTCCCCTGACACCGCCTGCCTCCCCTGACACCACCACAAATGATGCCAGCCACCTCACCAAGGCCTAACGTTCACACGACCTGTGCTTGTTTTATTGGCCTACTCAAAATTTATTCTAAATAGGTATTAGTAGAGTACGTAGGCTGTTAGAGGGAGGGAGGGAGGGAGGGATCCAGGAAACAACCCCCCCCTCCCACCCCCCACCCCCCACATGGCTCAGGGAGCGACCGGCCGGCCACACAATGCCAGCTGTTATCTACACCCCAATTGTATTAAAAATTCTGTGAAAAGGAAATGTGTTCAAACTGTTTAAAATATGTACTGTATATATTACAATTTTCACCATTATTATTTCTCCAATATGACATTTTTCTAATAAAAAGGCTATTTTCAGTGTAGATAATGCGATAATTATCATTAAATTGACTCTTGGCATCTGACGACGAGAGGAGAGTGAGTGGTCTCTGTGGTCAGGTGGAGGAAGGAGGGTGGGGGCGGGGGAGCACGTGTTGCCTCCTGACAACAACTCTCTCACCAATGCCCCCCTGACACCATTTTATCACCATTTTTATCACCATTTCTCCCTAGAAACAATGCGTAGGGATAATAAAACACTACATAACTGTTTACACTCTGGCGAATCATAGTTGATGACAGCCAGCTCTGACGCTCGGCCTCGGTGACCGCTTGGACGAACATTCCTCACTTAATCGAACATTTGTATGTTCCACTGAACATTTGGTGCCGAATTCAATTTGTTCGGCTCTTCCGGGAATTCGATAGAGCGGGGTTCGTTAGTCTGAGGAAGCACTGTATATTTTCCCTACTGCCAGTGGTGTTCGAACCAGGAGGATACTATAGAACATCTACTTCTCCACTGCCCACGGTTTTATAGTGCTTGTGTCAGACAACAGAGTGCTGTCCGTAGGTTGCACATTTCCTGCCTCACGGTTCCCGTTCTCCTTGATGGAGCGAGTGTTGAAGATGAGGATGTCCGTTATGACATCCTTCTGCAAATGTTTCGCTTTATTGAACACGTCTGTCAACTGAAGAGGCTGTAGGGATCCTATCCCTCTTCGCAATTTCCTAGTATCTAGCAGCCGGGGTGCATCCGATACCTTGATCATCGTCGCCCCTAATTCAAAAACAGTAACACCACCACAGATGACCTCTTGCAAATATGTAACAGATTTGCCCAAAACTAGCAAATAGTAGAACCAACTTGGAAAGAGAACACTAGATGTTATTTTCACAAACAGTGATGAACTGATTTAGCGACATAATTACAGTTACTTGTTACTCGGATCACACCCTAATTGAAGTTCAGACATGCATGGTCAATTGACCTGTGCAGCCAGTCTCAAATCGAAGAGGAGGAGAATTTAGCAAATTTCAATAACTAACAGATTAACTGGGAACAAATATACCAAGCCAAATATATAATCCAAATTAACTTGACAGAATATGCACAGTAGCACTTGAAATATGTGCAAGTCACATACCACTAAGGAGAATATGAAAAATTTGTAAACTGGAATGAGAACACCATTCCCTCTATAGGTGACAAAAATAAATTGCAGAACATCTTAACCACTCAACTCTATCCAAAGAACAACAGAAGGCTATGTAGAGAAATAGAAACGATTGAGCTAAGGTTGCAAGAATCGTATAAAACCTAAGTGATAGAGAGAGCGCAAAAGGTCATAATAAAAATAGAGAGGATTCCAAAACACTTTTTCTCCTATGCAAAATCTAGAACAAAAATTACATCCTACATTGGGCCCTTGCACAAAAGTGATAAAACCTTCACAGATGACAGCAAAGAAATGAGTGAAATCTGAGGCTTCAGTACGATTCTGTTTTCAGAGAACCCCTAAACACATTGCAGATGAATGATTCAAATGAATTTCTTATGAATGTGACATCACCACCGAGCCATATATCAAATGTTACCCTAACCCCACTGGATTTTGAAGTAGCCAAGGCAACATTCCCATGCATGTTGCACCAGGCCTGGACTCCTGAAATTCTGTGCAGCAATAATTGCAAAAATCACTACTGTATCACAGACCCCTTAACATCCTTTGAAGATGGAGCCTAGATGCTGCTTTTATTCCTGACATACTTAAAACAGCAGAGATTGTGCCACTACACAAAAACATTAGTAAAGCTAATGCCAAAAATTATAGACAAATAGCTCTAATGTCACACATCATAAAAATCTTTGAACGAGTGGTAAAAAGTAAGATCACACAATACTCAGAATCAGTGTCTACATAACCCTGGACAACATGTGTTCAGAATAGGGCATTTCTGCCTCTAACAATTGCTAGGCCACTATGACATGATCTTATATGCCATGGAAGACAAACAAAATGCTGATGTAATATACAGGGTACACAGATTTTGCAAAAGCCTTCGACAGATGTGACCGCAGTGTTATTGCACACAAAATGCGCACAAAAGGAATTACTTTCTGGGAGTAATTCCTGCTCCTGCTTCTGTAATGGAAGTAGGGAGATGGATCTTTAGCTTCCTAACAAACAGAACCCAGAGTGTAATAGTCAACAAAGTAAAATATGAATCATCCACTTTGAAAAGCTTAGTTTCCCAAGGTGCTTGTTCTGATACTTTTCCTTATCCTCATATCAAACATAGACAAGGACACAAACTATAGCTCTGTATCATCCTTTGCAGATGACACTAGAATTTTCATGAGAGTAGACAACATAGAGGACACAGCAAGCCTCCAATCTGATGTTAACCACTGTGATGTGCTCAGTTTATTATGACATATTCCCCTATGCGCATGAAATGAATCGTTCCAAAAAAGGATTTTTTGTTTGTAAAATGATAAATTCCCTTCCCTGAACACGTCTATGTAAAAATAAATATAAAATTCTACTTTCTTCGGCTGTGGGGATGTGGACAAGGTGTGCTGTGACGTCATCAGGGGCTGGTTGCCTGTGAGTGAAGCCCACAGACACGGTTGTGCGGGCCATTCAAGCACCGCGAGTTGCTACAAATATATTTTTAATTATTTGTTCTATGTATTTCCAATGCGGTTTTATTTGTTTTTTATCGTATATGATGCATATGTGTCCTTTACAATATGTATACAGTAGAACATTCATAATGTTCCATGGAACTGTGATACATGTGTCAGTAATGTGTCCACAATAAATGTTTATTGTTGCAATATTATTTGTTAAAAATTCACTAAAATTACAAATGTGCAGTTTCACACACTATTTACACAGTAACACACTTATTACACACTCAGTGCAATACACTGAGTGTATTACACACTCAGTACTTCGGAAGTGAGTAATAATCAACAAAATAGTCCATGGTACACAGCACAACTTCGCTCTCGTTGCACCAGGTACAGATAGATTTTTGCTTCCCGTTTCTTCGTTCTGTGTACTTGCAAATAACGCACTTGGCTTTAGTACACCCATGGCTTTAGTACTTGTAGGTGGTATGTAGCAAAGCTTGTAAAGCGTAAGGTGGTCTTGAAAAGATTATAGGAAAAGATCAATTTGTAAGGAAGTCTTGAAAAGAGTGCTTTGTAAGGTCCCTCACTGGAAGAGATGGTCATTCTTGGAGAGTGTCAGTCAATCTGGAAGAGATTCGGCAATTCTGGAAGAGATTCAGCTATTCTTGAAAATATCTATGGAAAACACCACCATGGAAGCTGCTAACACTGTTCATCTATGCTACTTGTATCAGATGCATCATCACTGAACCTAGGAAACGATTCATCTATGTATCTTCTATATAAATTGGAGATGGCATAGGTGGGCAAGGGTGGCATTCAGAGCTACAACTGGATACGGTCGCTGTATCGTCCTCATAGATGCTGTATCACTTGTATCTGACCTTTGTGTTAGGTCCTTATTGCACCTAGCTTCACCAATATCATGACCCCTTATGTTCTTCAAACAATAAGGTCTGAATTTTACCGACGGAGCACGATCTTTCAACACAGGGTCGGACAGGTGTTTGGGAGCCAGAGGCATGTGCACCACCCATGGTTTCTCACTTAGTACAAACCCAGCCAGCAGCTCTAGGGCATTCTGGGAATTTTTTTCCAAGATGGCTGCCTCTCACTGGAGGGCCCCTAGAGTCCATTTTGTACACGACCTACTCCACACACATTTTGAGTGGGTACGAAATATTCAAAAGGTGTTTTCTCGGTTGGCACAGCACAGTGGTTAATAAAGTCTTTCAATGAACCATGTGATGTTTAACCCTTAAACCGCACAAATCATATATATATATGCCTTCAGTGACAAAACCGAAACCGTGCATGTCATATATACAGTGGCACCTCGACTTACGATTGCCCCTACTTACGATAATTTCGAGTTACGATGTAAATTTCATCGAAAAATGCGACTCGACATCCGATGGTGTCGTCGACTTAACACTTTCGCGCTCTCGGCGCTGAAAAAAAACAATACCCCAGATGCTTTCGGCACTTCGCGCGCCTACGCGGTAAGACCGAAAAAGTGTACACTCTTTTGACTGTCCTGACAATAATTGAAGGCGCACGTATTTAAATTTGGTATCACTGTGTTCGCAATGAAATTGTCTATAAGAGCATACCTATAAAATGCCGCCCAAGCATAAGGAGTATCAACACCAAATAAAAAACTATGCAGATCACTCGCCGAGAGCGCCAAACAGCAACAAAATGTTTCCACTCTCTTAATGGTTGCGAAGCCTACAGTTGTCCTACATCGCTAATTTTGGTATCATTGGAATCGCAATAAAATTCTCTACACGGACATATGCATATGAATGTTTAATATAGGTAATTGCCCACCTGCAAGAGTGTGTGAAGTGGAGAGTAGTTAGCCGCAAGCGCACTGGCGAAAACACGGGGGAAATCATGCTTGGAAAGTTTATACATTTATACGTTTCCTAACCCTACTTTTCTATGTACGTATTTCTTTTTTATACCAATGTGTTCGCAATAAAATTTTCTATAAGATGAAATGTATAACAATTGTACAAAGCATGTGTAAGAGAAGCGCCAAATATAGAACCACGTCGCTCAGTATGCGTTCGCGGCAGAAACGAACGCATTGTTTTCGTTCGTTTGATGTTTGTCATGTTTATACTTGTTGAAACATTTTATAATTTGTATGACAGTGATCGCAGTAAAATTCCCTACACAGACATATACATAACACATACAAATATTTCCCACGTGTTGGATATATCAACGGCTAAAGGGAACCCACTGCCACACGCCCGCCACACCCAGAGCCACACCCGCCACACCCCCAAACATACTTTGTGTTTTTTTTTTTTTACTCATAGAAGTTTATGTGATATAATATTCATTCTGGTACCAAACAATATGCAAATAAATTCTCTACAAAACGTATATAATATAACTTCTTATAGATGATAAAAAATTCCAAATAGGTGTACTTACCCTGTCTATGTTGATTGAAGATCAACAGTTGAGCATTTTTTCTTCACTCCACCATCTTCAGGCTTCTGATCCTGAAGTTGCTCATCTGCCGCGAAACTGCCGCGTCAGCAGGAGGAGCTGCGCTGGCATCTATGTCGGGAACATGTGGTATGCTTGTTGTTGTTGGCCATTCCTCGCTGTTCCACGCCAATAAGGCTTTTATTCCTACTGCGTGAAACTCTAATAGTGTTCGTTTTTTTGTATCTGTTGAGTAGTGGTTATACAATGCGTATGCATTGTTCATGGCCATTTGCAGAAAATAGAAAGTGATCTTCTTGGTCCATTTGTGGGTTTTTCTTGCAAACTCATAATATTTGACCATTTGATCAAAATGATCAACACCTTTCATGAACTTATTGTAATCCACTATAGCCTTTGGTTTGTTCATTTTCACAATTTCTACTCCAGTTCTCCCGTCACGTTTACGAACGCGTTTCCTGCGCTGTGCTTGAGTAGTGTCGGCATTGTGGATATTGGTGATGACAGAGACGGGGCGCTTGTCCTTCCAAACTATAACAAAGGTGTTATCCTTACGCATGTATACGGTCGTGTCGGTTGCCATTTTACCCTTTATCACTTGTTGCAGATCCTTGGGGGCACCACGATGGAGTCTAAGTGTGCCACTTGTGTAAACACCCACTTCACGTAATTGTTCTGTTAGGCTTACCGAGTTATAGTAGTTATCCATATACAAATGATAACCCTTGTTGACTAGGGGCGCCATCAACCCCATCACGGTTTCCACTGTCGTTTTTCCAATTCCACAATACACATCAAATTTATATATGTAGCCTGATTTCCCTTCGGCCAACATATAAAATTTTACACCATATTTATCAGGCTTGTTGGGATTGTAGACCTTGAAAGAGAGGCGGCCGCGCCATCCCATTGTACCCTCATCGAGACTCAATTCTTTTTTGGGGATATATACAGATTCAAATTTTTCTGAAAATTTTTGGTGAGGGAGAACGGGAATTTCATGGAGAAAAATCTGAGAGTATCCCCATCCATTTCGGTTAGAAAATGGAATTTATAGAAATATTTTTTCGATGGACTACAGGCATAGTCTGTTATGCGGAATCGTAAGAAAAAACGGTGACGAGCTATGTCTAATCTAAAGCGCGAAAGTGTTAAGATATTTGTTGGTACACGTTTGGGTCGACCGAGCCCGTGGTTCCCGGTCATGCGGCCGACCTGCCTCAGTTTACTACAGCTGCTTGGTTAGTGACGATCGCGCCTATAAGAAATTTCGCTTTTGTGGTGAATTTTTGCATTTTGAACATTAAAGTAATTATTATATATCACACCATGAGTCCCAGGAAAGTCAGTGGTAAGGCTCAACATATGAGATCCCATGTAAGGATGACCATAGAGCAAAAACAAGAGATCATTCGTAAATATGAAGATGGTGTGCGGGTTGTTGGACTGGCTAGGCAGTACAACAAATCTCAGTCAACGATATCTACCAAACTGGCTTAGAAAAAGGACATTATGGGTGCTAAAGTGATGCATCTCCTATCTTGAAGTTATCTTGAGATGATTTCGGGGCTTTTTAGTGTCCCTGCGGCCCGGTCCTCGACCAGGCCTCCACCCCCAGGAAGCAGCCCGTGACAGCTGACTAACACCCAGGTACCTATTTTACTGCTAGGTAACAGGGGGCATAGGGTGAAGGAAACTCTGCCCAATGTTTCTCGCCAGCGCCTGGGATCGAACCCAGGACCACAGGATCACAAGTCCAGCGTGCTGTCCGCTTGGCCAACCGGCTCCCTTACTTGTGCACTTTAAACGAACTGCCGGTAGTGGCAACGGTGTGGTAATGCGAGTGGCGATTTGACAGCTGAGGAAATTTCTTCAGGGGAGGATGTGCCAGTAGAGAATGTTTCTTCCTCAAAATTTAAGAAAATGTGTGCAATATGAGAAGAATTGCAAACCTTTGCTGAAACGACTCACCCAAATCAAGCTGCAGTAGGTCGTTACCTTAACCTATTCAATGACACTGATGCATCATTACAGACAAATGTTAAAACGAAGGGGAAAAACAAATGTCTCTTGACAAATTTGTAGTGAGACAAACAAGCACTGAACCACAACCAGGTCCTAGTGGAATTCAGGCAAAACGTAGGAGAGTACCCCAGAGAAAACATCACTGCCTGATGTGATAATGGAAGGGGACTCCCCTTCCAAACAGTAACAACTCTCCTCCCCCCCCCCTCCTCATCACCATCTTCCATAGAGCTCTCCATGAAGGTAAGATAAACTTAGGTACTGTATTGTAGTTAGAAAAAAAACATTGTATTCAGTATAAAATGTATTTGCATGTTAATATTTTGGAGGGTGGGGTATGAATTAATTCAAATCCCTTTATTTCTTATGGGAAAAATCGCTTCGACTTACGATCCGTCTCTGGGAACAGATTAGCATCGTAAGTTGAGGCCCCATTGTATATGATTTCGTGTGTAGTGCTATAATTTAAACGCCCCGCTTGGGATAGGGGGACCTATAGTGCAGCCACGACCGATAGTTGCCAGATGCCACCTAGAAAAAAAATCCAGGCCATAATTCTTGGGTGTGAGAGCTTCAGTATTGAGCAAGCCACCAAGGCTGACGTACGCAGCACGAGCTCACAGCACCGCTGTTTAGCTTGTGACCACAGCATTGCCAACAAATGCCATAATAAATATGTTCTTGCTATTATTTAGCGATGATAGTATTACAGAAGACCCCTGACTGTGATAAAACTGACCAGGATTCTGATAATAGCAGGATTGTGTTGATATTTAGCGCTGTGCTCCATGGAGGGAGGAGTGAGGCTGTGGGAGGGAGGGTTGTGGCGTCGTCTTATGACTGTGTGTGGTCACCTTTTATTGACTGCACTCACCATACCAGCTTAGTGGTTCGCTATGGTGAACACAAATGTAGATATTTATATATAACGTGTGTATAGTGTGAGATAACAGCAAGAGGAGTAGGTTGGGAGCCGTCATTTTGGAGAGGGAGATGAGTCGTCTGCACGACTTGTCATGTTGTTTACTGGTGGCCACTATGGTCTTTGGGCACCATACCAGCTTATTTGTACAGGTATGGTGAATAAAACAGGTAGATACTTGTATATAATGTGTGTATATAGCGTAATAACACCACAAACAATATTGTTGGAGGAGAAATATTAGTGCGTCTGGCCTTGAGGGCGGCCGCTGATCAGCTGACTGTGTGAGTAGCTACGTCTTTGTGCCTTTACTCACCATATAAGCTTAGATGTACAGTTATGGTGAACAAAACATGTAAATACGTATATATAACGTCTGTGTATAGTGAATAAATGCAAAAACAGTATTGTGGGAGGAGAATGAGGGCGAGTGAGGTGTTGAGGGAGGGAGGGAGGGAGTGGCTGGCTGGTGTGTGGCGGTCACTCCTCGTTGCTTTTTGACTCGCAAGACCATTTTAGTAGTTTGTTATGGTGAGCAAAACATGCAGATACTTACATATAACTTGTGTATATAGTGTAACAACAGCAAAACTATTTGTTTATTGTTTTATGAACATAATAATTGAATCACTAATATGCACACCATAATTTTGAGTACAGCGATGGTTCACACATTTTATTATATAAATATACCACAATTCACTGTATGGAATAATATTACTGCAAAAAAACTAAGAAAAAATCAGACATTGAAATAATTGGGTAATAATATATATGTGGCAACTGCCGTCTGACAGCTTGGGCGGAGTAGACCTTGTCTGGCGAAGGCTCTGCCAATGCCCCTTTTCTGGGGGGAGCCCCGTCGGCTCCCCGGAGCTATCCCAGGCTGATATGCTAATGTCAGACTTTGGCATCAGTCATGTGTATGGAGTTCTTAGGCCTACCGGGGACCACGGCCAGAACCGGGCCCCCTCAGAGAGGCAAGGGGAGCAATGGCCTATAGAAGCCCCCGTGTAGTTGGAAGCATTCTATGTCTGCCATCGACCGGAACAGGCACCCAGAAAGGTAAGCGCCCCAAAACAAACCCCTATTCTGGTTAAAATTGCTACCTAATACCAAACTAGTGGATAGAACTCCCCAACCGAAAACAAGCAAATTAGTGTGACGTCACACACTGCCGCGCCGCTGTCTGCGCAGCTCCCCCCTCCCCGGGAGGGGGAAGGGGGAGCCCCAGACCCCCCGCGCCGGCTACCCACACCTCAGTTCTTGAGGCTGATGCTATAGGCGATGGTCGTGTGCTCTGGCTCCGGTGTCGCTACTGCACTGTGCTTTGAGTGTGGTGTTAGTTTTGTGGGTGCGAGAGCCAGGAGTTATCTTCAGTACTCGGGCTGCATGCGCCTAGGGCTGCCTTCCCTAGGTGCCCTGTAAGTACTGCCCTTGGGGCTTGGGGCCGCCTTCCACAGGCTCCTCGGGGTCTGCCTCTGCTGGTCCGTTTTACCTTTCGGTTTTTCGGCCGCCTGTTGGGCTCTTGGGTGTTCTGTTCTCCCTTGTTACCGGCAGGTAAGAGGCAGTTTGCACTGGTAGGGGCGCAGGGTGCTGCTCGGCTTGTATTTCCCGACATCGCGGCCGGCTCTGTTCCTTGGGGTTCGCTGTCCTCTTGCGGGGTTTTGTTTTTCTTTTTGTTTTTGCCTGGTGGGGGGTTCTGTCATTTGCAGTTTGTTTTTGCCCTTCCACTGTTCTCCTCGGTGGCGCCCCCTGCTAGGTCCCCGTGAGTGTACACGTCCCTGGGGTTCAGCTTTAGAAGTTTGCTTGGTAGTTTTGGGCGCCGGTTTGCAGCACCCTGCCTGGGACTACCTGAGCGCGAGTCCTCTTAAAGTAAACGCTCAGGACCCTGGGAATCCCCTAGGGGGCGCGTGGGTCCGATGGATGTGACCCCGGAGTCCCCACTCGCTGTGTGCGAGTTTGAGGGTTGCTCGGTCCCCTTGTCTCAGGGTGACCCTCATTGTTTTTGCCTCTGCCACGCTGCCTGTTGGGTCGGTGATACTTTCGACCTTGAGTCCTGTGAGTGTTGCTGCTTGCTTGTGACTCAATTTACCCAATCCTCTGATGATTCTATTCGGGTACAGGCGGCACGTGCGTTGCAGTCTAGGTTTCGTCTGTTGCAACGCGCTCGGTTGGTTGCTTCCCCGGATGCCCCGGGGCTGCCCCGCTTTGCTTTTCGAGACCCGGACTTGGGGGTGGGGGTCGCTTCGATCCTGGTTCAGTCCGCACCTCCTCGTCCTTCCCCTTCTGTTCGTTCTGGTCCCCCGCCCCTGCTTCCGGCCCCGAAGCGTCTGAGGGTTTCGGGGTCGGAGCAGGGGTTACTTGATCTCGAGACTCGGGCAGCTTCGGGGGTTGCCCCTTCCGGGGGGCGGCAGAGGCATTCGAGTCTTGTCTTCCGGCCGAAGCTTCAGGGTCTGACCAGTGGGCCCACCCTTCCTCCAGCTTTTCCGGCTGCTCCGTCCTTGTCTTGTGGGGTCGGGGCTTGGGGAGAGGACTCGGCCTCGGGTCCTGTGGTGACGGACCTCGAGGCTGGGGAGGGGCTGACTTGGGGGCCTTGGGCCCCGCTGGACCCCGCCTGGGTTTTTCTTCCCACTGAGCGGGGCTTATTGTTACAAGGAGTGGGGTTTTCTTTCCCCCCCTCTGCGTACGAGTTGGATTTGGTGTCGGCCCCTCCCCGGGTACGGTTCCGTGTTCCCCTGGGTACGTCGGTTCCGTCCTTCCGGAGGTTTTCGGCTTATCGCATCCAACCTGGTAAGGTGCGAGCGGCCTTTGCAGCTTACCTCCTGCGTGACCCGGATTATGCCTCGGAAATGGATCCGTCCACGTTCAGGTTTGGGACTTCGTTCCCTTTCTGGCTCCGTTACGAGGTTCCGGAGTCGTCCTGGCTAGCAGACTGCCCCTTGTTTGGTCTGGATTCCTGGCATTCCTTCTGTCGTTCCCGCACGCTGGAGTGGCGGGAAGCTTCCACGGTGCTTCAGGTTTTCCTGGGGGGGTGAACTTGAGTACCTGAATGAGTGCTTGTTTGCCCCTGCCCTTCCCCGCGATGTGGGCGTTATTCAGCTCCATGTGCAGGTTCCCTCCCTTTCGGCGGCGCTCGTGGCGGAGGACTTGCGCGCTCGGGGCCTTTTGTGTTCGGCCTTGCGGTTCTTTTCCCTCCTGGAGCTGTCTTCGGATTGGCTCGTGGAGGATGTGGGGACGCTTGGGTCCGTCCCGGGGTCCGGCACCTTGTCCTCGGCTGCGCGTTCGTCGGCTGCCTTGTTGAAGCTGTTCACGCCGATTTTGCGGGATGCGGTTTCCCTGTTCTATGCTTCCCGTCTCGCGTGTCGGCAGGCGGTGCTGGGTTCCTCCGTGGAATCTGCTTGGGCTCTGGCTCTTAGGCGTTCTTCACCTTTTTGTCCTCTCGTGTTTGGGGAGTCGGCCGTGGTGCAGTTTATTCAGGCTGCGTCGGCGGCTTGTCGTCCGATGTCGGACTTGTTGGTTTTCCGGGGGTCCCGGGGTGGGTCTTCCCGGAAAGGTCGTGCCAGGGCTCGGGGTTCCTCTCGTCGTGGTAGGCCTCTGGTGTCAGGTTTGGGGTTGGCTCCTCCTGCGGACCCTCCCTCGTCTGGTCGGCGCGGTGTTCGCGCTGTGCGGGGTTCTGGGTCTCGTAAGGGTCGCCGGCCCTTTCGCGGTTTGCCCCTTTGACGGGGCGATGGGGGGGCGGCTTGCGCTGTTCGCCCGCGCCTGGTCCCACGATTCGTGGGCCTTTCGGGTCGTGTCTCGCGGCCTGCGGTGGCGTTGGGTGGCCCCTCCCCCCTTTGGGGGGTCGGGGCTGGCGGGGCAGGCTTCTTCCCCTGCGCTGTCTCAGGTTCGGCTCCTCTTGGAGCCGGGTGCTTGGATGGTGTCCCTGGACCTCCGGGACGCTTATTGGCATGTCCCGATTCTTCCGCGGTTCAGGGACTGGCTCGGTTTTGTAGTGGGGCGTCTGAGTTACCGCTTTCGTTGTCTCCCGTTCGGGTTGAACCTGGCACCTCGCGTGTTCACACGCCTTACACGGGTTGTGGTGGCTCGTTTGCGTCTCCTAGGTGTTCGGGTGTTGGCCTACCTCGACGACTGGCTGGTTTGGGCTCCCAGCCAGTCAGCTTGCTTGCTAGCCAGGGATTTGGTTCTTTCCCAGCTCGCCGGGTTCGGGTTCTTGGTGAACTGGAGGAAGTCCCATCTGGTTCCCTCTCAGGTTCGGACTTGGCTGGGTCTCGTGTGGGACTCTCGGACCGCCTCCTTGTCTCTCCCTCCGGAGTCTCTCCTGCGGCTGCGGTCCCGCCTTCGTCTGTTTCTGGAGGGCCCTCGGGTCACCCGGCGGTTGCTCGAGGGGCTGTGCGGGAGCCTGAACTTCGCGATGGTGGTCTACCCGCCGGGTCGGGTTTGGCTTCGACGGCTGTTCTGGTTCCTTTGGGGTTCCCCCTTCCGCCTCTCTCGCGATCGCAGAGTTCGACCCCCGGGGGACTTGCGTCGGTTGCTGCGTCACCGGCTTCCTCTTCGGGTTTTTCGGGGTTCAGTGCCTTGGCGCCTACCCGAGCCCTCGCTCGATGTGTACACGGATGCGTCGTCTCTCGGCTGGGGTTTTGTGACCAGTGCTCACCAGGCCGGCCAGGGGCGTTGGGATCCGTCCTTCCGTCGAGCTCACAGTACGGTGCGGGAGTTCGCGGCAGTGTGGTTTGCTCTGGGGAGGATTCGGGTGGCCCGCGGATTGACGATTCGGCTCCATTCGGACTGCTCTCCGGTGGTTCATTGCCTGAACCGCGGGGGTTCGATGCGGTCCTTGTCTCTTTGGGGTTGGTCGCTTCGGGTGACTCGTCTGCTGAGTTCTCGGGGTTTGGCTCTCCTGGCGGTTCACGTACGGGGCGTGTCCAACGTCTTGGCCGACGCCCTGTCTCGCTTCGTTCCCCTCTCCACGGAGTGGACGGTCGACGACGAGTCCTTCCGTTGGCTTTGCCAGACGTTCGGGCGCCCCGAGGTGGACCTCTTCGCGTCGGCGTGGTCGCGGCGTCTTCCCGTTTATGCGGCGCCCTTCCCCGATTGCGAGGCCGTCGGGGTCGATGCCTTTCGGCTCGACTGGTCGAGGTGGGGGTTCCTGTACCTCTTTCCCCCGGTTCGGCTGTTGCTCCAGGTCCTGACTTGCTTAGAGACTTACCGGGGGAGAGTTGTCCTTCTGGCCCCTTGGTGGCCGGCCCAGCCTTGGTTTCAGGCGCTGGTTGCTCGGTGTCAGAACCCGAGGGTTTTCCCGCGGCTCCGCCTCTTTCAGCAGATCGGGCCGGTACGTCACGTAGCTGGTTCGATCTTCTCCTCGAGTCTTCGCGTATGGTTTTTTGACTCGAGTCTATCATCATCTCTATGGTGATCAGGTGGCCTCCTTGTTGGTGTCCCACCTGAGGGCTTCTTCTCGGCGGCAGTATGTAGTTTCCTGGCGGTCCTTCCGTTTCTTTTTGCGTCTTCGTCGTGTTAGCTCCTTGTCTGTTCGGGTGGTCTTGTCCTTCCTCTCGTGGTTGTTTCAGGACCGTCATCTTATGCCTAACACTGTCGCTTCATATCGTGCGGCGCTGGCGGAGCCGCTTCAGCTTGCTTTCGGTATCGATGTTACATCTGCGCCGTTTCGCAAGCTGTCTCGTGCATTGTTTCACCTCCGGCCTGCTCATGCGTCGCCTGAGCCGTCCTGGTCTTTGGACAGAGTGCTCGCTTTCCTTTCATCTCCTCGTTTCGTTGTGGCCCCTTCGGTCCAGGATTGTTTTTCCAAGGCACTTTTCTTGTTGGCTTTGGCCTCTGGGGGTCGGGTAGGGGAGCTTCATGCTCTCCTCCGGCGCAGGGGTTTCTGCTCTTTTGGTCGTGGTGATAGTTTTGTTCGTTTGCAGCCGTCTCCTTCTTTTCTGGCGAAGAATGAGACTGCTGCGTTCCGGAGGGGTCCATGGGTGGTTGATGCTTGGTTGGTCAGGCCGGGGGTGCATCATGTTTTGTGTCCGGTTGCGGCGCTTCGCCGTTATTTGCGCGCCACAGCTTCTGTGTCCGGGGACGCGCTGTGGGTTGATCCGGTTTCCCTTCTTCCCTGTTCGCGGGTTCGGGTCTCTCAGGTCGTCCGCAGGGTTATTAGGTCTAGCCAGCCTGCGGTCTATCCCCGTGCCCATGACGTTCGTAAGTTCGCGGCTCTTGCTGCCGTCTTTGGGAATATGTCTTGGTCTGATATTCGGGCGCGGGGATTTTGGCGGTCGAACAGGGTCCTGGCTGCTCGTTACCTTGTGAATGTCCCTGGCCCTCGTCGGGCCTGTGTTGCTTTGGGTCGGCGGTTGCAGCCAGTTGTCTCGGCTTCGAGTTGAGGGGTGAGCGACGACCGCCTCCCGGGTAAGTCCCTCTTTTTCTGTCTGTGGGTAGTTAGCTCCGGGGAGCCGACGGGGCTCCCCCGAGAAAACCAGCGTTGAATGTAATGAAACGCCATTTTCTGGGTAAGTCCCGGAGGCTCCCCGGCATCCCTCCCTCCCTCCGGTCGGCGGTTTTTCGCGTTTTTGACATCCAGCCTCAAGAACTGAGGTGTGGGTAGCCGGCGCGGGGGGTCTGGGGCTCCCCCTTCCCCCTCCCGGGGAGGGGGGAGCTGCGCAGACAGCGGCGCGGCAGTGTGTGACGTCACACTAATTTGCTTGTTTTCGGTTGGGGAGTTCTACCACTAGTTCGGTATTAGGTAGCAATTTTAACCAGAATAGGGGTTTGTTTTGGGGCGCTTACCTTTCTGGGTGCCTGTTCCGGTCGATGGCAGACATAGAATGCTTCCAACTACACGGGGGCTTCTATAGGTCATTGCTCCCCTTGCCTCTCTGAGGGGGCCCGGTTCTGGCCGTGGTCCCCGGTAGGCCTAAGAACTCCATACACATGACTGATGCCAAAGTCTGACATTAGCATATCAGCCTGGGATAGCTCCGGGGAGCCTCCGGGACTCACCCAGAAAATGGCGTTTCATTACATTCAACGCTGGTTTTTTGCCACACTTCCCTACCCTATTGCGGCTAAAATATGCCACCTACGATTTTTTTGTTATTTTTTCCGTGATCGGGGAACAAAAATGAACACTTCTATAAGACGAAAGAATTTTTTGGATTTTTTGTTGTTGTTGTGCCTGTGGGTGTTAATTCCATTTGGGCCCCCTAGCGGTTTGAGGGTTAAAGAACACGACAAAGTTGTGGTCACAACTGCAAGAAATATGACAGGTTGGATAACAAGATTCCACACAAGTGATCCCATACCAATGATACTTTTTAAGACATTAGTGCTCTCGCTCTCTGGAGTAGAATATTGTTGCACACTAACAACCCCATTCAAAGCTGGAGAAATTGCCGATCTGGAGAACATGCATAGATCCTTTACTGCTAGAATCCACTTTATGAAACATCTAAATTATTGGGACTGCCTAAAAATTTTAAATCTGTATTTCTTGGAGTGTAGGCAGGAGAGATACATAATAATCTACACTTGGAAAATATTAGGAGGACTGATTCCAAATCTGCACTCAGAAATAACACCACATGAGATCAGAAGGCATGGCAGGATGTGCAAAGTAGCTCCACTGACGAGCAAAGGTATGATAGGCATGCTGAGAGAGAACTCGTCAATATCAAAGGCCCAAGACTTTTCAACACTCTTCCCCTACACATAAGAGGTATAATTGGCCAACTTTTTGCAGTGTTCTGAAGAGAACTTGACAAACACCTTCATAGGATATATGATCAACCAGGCTGTGATTTGTATGTCAGGCTGTAAGCAGCTGCACCAAACAGCCTGGTGGACCAGACTAGCAACCAGGAGGTTGCTAGTCTGGAGATTTTGAGCTAGGTCTGCACCTGCAGCTGACTACAGGAAGCCACCATTCAACCCCTCCAGAAATACTGTATAGATAATCTCCACTCCCTTTCTGGTATTTGTCATCTATTGTAATTTTCAAACTGTTTTTTCTTTATGTTTTATTACATTTCTATAATAAGTTATCCCATTTGTATTGTAAATAATTATAGCTTTATGTAATGTACATGTACCCAGTAAAGAAGCAAGCACAAGTTTGTTATTTCAGGATGATCCCAATGCCAATGAAGCAGTATGTGGTGCTGTAGGTATTGTTGGCTGTGAGGGGGAAGGCGTAGAGGCCACTGCCGTCATTGAAGGTTCGGAAGGCGACATGATTGCTGTCGATACTCCAGAACAACCAACGACAGACATTCCTGCTTTATTCCAGGTATACCAGTTTTGTTGAACTGTGGCATTATTTACATGTTAAATGTTTATGATGTATTGTTGAGCTTCAAATATCTGGGCATCCAAAGTTCAGCACCACTTAAGATTAACAGAGTTTGTAAAATTGCCTCAAACCAGGAAACCATGTAAAGTTTAAATGGTTAATTATGTTGGACCTGAAAACCATCAGAAGTTTAAAATGGTTCTTTATAGTGAATCTGATAACCATCCAAAACTTGTCAATAATAAATCTGAGTGGGGCAGTTTCAAGTCCATCATATGTGATATTAAATAATACATGGGCAGTCCCCCTACTACTAACAAGTTACATTCTGAAAGTGTGTTTGTAAAGCATATATTTCTGGGGGGAGCCCCGTCGGCTTCCCGGAGCTATCCAGGCTGAATGGATATGTATAACTTTCTGGCATCAGTCAAAGTGCTAGGAGTTCTTGCCTACTGGGGACCACGAGCCAGAACCTGGCCCCCTCAGAGAGGCACGAGGAGCAATGGCCTATAGAGACCCCTTTGTGATTGGGAGCATTCTATGTCTGCCATCGACCGGGACAGGCACCCAGAAAGGTAGGCGCCCCAAAACAAACCCCTATTCTGGTGAAATTATTGCTACCGAAAGCCGAACGAGTGGACAGAACTCCCCAAACAAAATTATCAAACTAGCATGACGTCATCACGTCGCCGTGCCACCGTCTGTGCAACCCCCCCCTCCCCGAGAGGGGGAAGGGGGAGCCCCAGACCCTCCTTGCCGGCGATCCAACTGTCAGTTCTTGGCTGATGGTATTACTGGCTGGTCGAGTGCCTCTGGCTCCGGTTTTTGTTTCAGTTCTGTGCCTTGTGGTGTGGACTGTCTCTACCGGTGGGGTATGCCAGCCAGGAGTATGATTCCACAGTACTCGGGCTGCATGTGCCTAGGGCTATCTTCCCTAGGTGCCCTGTAAGTACTACCCTTGGGGCCACCTTCCAGAAGTCACCTTGGGTTCTGCCTCCACTGTGTCCTTTACTGCTCGGTACTGGGCTGCCCTTGGAGTCGACTGGGGTTTTTGCCCTGGTTTGTCTTTGGGTAGGTGGTAGTTTTCGTCACTGGTAGGGGCGCGGGGTACTACACAGCTAGTTTTCACCATTAACAGCGGCCGGCTCTGTTCCGCCTGGGTACGTTGTCCTCTTGCGGGGTTTTTCTTTTGTTTTTGCTTTTGCCTGGTGGGGGTCTGCTTTTACTATGGTCCCCCTTTCCTGTTCTAGGTGAATTTCTTTCGAATTCTTCTTTTGGCAGTACTCCCCGCTTGGCCCCCGTGAGTGGACACGTCCCGGGGTTCAGCTTTAGCAGTTTGTTGGTAGATTTGGGTGCCGGTTCGCGGTACCCTGCCTGGGCTTCCCTTAGCGTGTACTAAAGGCTAAGGGTCCTGGGAAACCCCACGGGGGCTCCGTGGTCCTCTAGGTGTCCCCTGAGTCCCCCTCGCGTCCTGCGAGTTTGACGGTTGATCTGTCCCCTTGTCTCAGGGTGACACTCACCGGTTGTGCCTCCGCCATGCTGCCTGTTGGGTCCTTGTTCTTGTGACCCGGAGTCGTCCGATGATTGTTGTCGGTACGCGCTCTCCTTCACCCAGGCCACTGGTCTTGATAATCGGGTGCAGGCGGCTGCGGCGTTTCTTGCTGGGTGTGTTGCTGCAACGCTCTTGGTTTGCGGCCCCGGATGCCCCGAGGCTGCCCCATTTTGGTGGTTGGGATCTGGACTTGGGGGTGGGGGTTTTCTCTGGCTTCTTCCGCTTCTTGTTCCTCCCATTCTGTTCTACTCGCTTCCTCCCTTGCTTCCTGCTCCGAACCATAGGAGGGTTTCGGGGTTGGGGCGGGGTCTGGTTGGTTTGAGACTCGGGTGGTCTCGGGGGTTTTCCTCTTCTGGGTTGGCGGCGGAGGCATTCGAGTCGGTTCCTCCTGCCGTGCCGTATGGGTCTGACCAGTGGGCTCCCTTCATTAGTGTTTGCACGGCTGCCCCGGCTTTTCCTTGTTAAGCTGGGGCTTTGGGGGTGCGGCTCGGCCCTGGGTGGGCCGGGTCATGCCGTAGAGGTTCCCGGGGTTAGGGAGGGGTTACCTGAGGGGCCTCGGCCCCGTTTGCCCCTCTTGGGTCCTTGTACCTTTGGTGTGGGGCTGGCAGTTCCTCAGAGTGGGGTTGTTCCTTCCCTCTGTGTTCCTGTTGTTTTCGGGTATACCCCTCCCTGGGTTCGGTTCCGTGTTCCTTCAGGTTCGTCGGTCCCATCGTTCCTGGGGGTGTGTTTCACCCCCTTTTCCTTACCCTTTTCGCTCTTATGTCGCGATGCTGTTCACAAAAAAAAAAAAGTGTTCAGGTAAGGTACATCCATACAAGGTGTGCAACAAACATTGATGGATTTCTATATTGACCTAGTACATAGTGCCTACACTGCTTCGTATCGCTGGCCCTGCATGTTCCTTGGTCAGGGGTGCTTGTCATGGTTCTCGTTGGTTCGCGAGTCTCTTCGTACCTTCCAATATTATTGGAACGTCTGTTGATTTTTTATGTGGTTTCCATCGGGTCTTTTGTTAGCTTTGTTGGTTCCCTTCCATCATCTGTTTTCTTTCGCTTCGTTTTCGCCTTGTTTTGTTTTCGCGTCATCTCTACTTCCAGTTTCGGCGTTCTTTGTCTTCGTTCCGCACGCCTTCCTGGTGTTTGTACGATGTCTGTACGTTGTGTGTACGATTTGTGTGTCCGCCTGGTGTACGAGCCACACCTCCCGGTGGACGGGTGGTGCGTTTCGTACCTCGTGTGCTGAGGCCGCGGTGTGCGTTTTGTTTACAGGCGGTATGCTCGTGTGTTCGCGCCGTTTCTCGTGGTTTTCTCCGGCTTGCTCATTTCTCCCACCAGTCGTGGCCCTCTGGATGCTGAGGGTGTTTTGGATTTATATCTGGGGGTGTCTTTTTGTTCTTCCTCTGTCTTGCTTTGTCTTCTGCAGGACACACACCTCTGGCCGTCTTTCTCCTTCGACCTCGCATTTTCTTCAGGTAAGGGTACATACTGTACCTTCTGCCTCGAGTATGCCTGGCTTTCGGGCACACCTTTAGCGCTGCTCCAAGTATGTTACTTGGCTCGCCTGTGTTGTGGCACGGTCATGTGTCTGCTCTGCAGGTGAGGTTGTCTTGTCTGGCACTTCTGCCGGCCTAGTGCTGGTTCGCACTTTTGGTGGGGTGCTTGCCTAGTAGTGCTTGCGGGGGTTGCGCTTTGGCTCTTGGGCCCCGCCTCTCCTGTCGGTTGACGGTTGCGCAGTTTCCTGAGCCTTCTGGGCTCTGTCTTCACGTTTGCTCCTGTGGGTGGCGTCTGCCTCCTCCACATGGCATTTTGGTGCTTTTCGCTTCCTTTCCCTCTGCCATTAATCGGGTTCTTTTTAGTGTCTGTGGCTCCTTTGGGTGCTCACTACCTCCTGTGTCCCCTTGTGCGTATCTGCATCCGGACATAAGTACAGTGGCCCTGCGGAGGGCTTCTTGGCCCGTGCGAGGCAGCTACTATATTAAATTACATTTTGCCCCGAGGGGCGAGTTTATTGGGCAGTGCTACTCATCTTGTGTGTGGACACACCGCCATGGCAGCATGTACGATACTCCCCAATAGGACGAAAACCCGCTGGGTTGTTCATCCTGTCACTTGTACCCAGACACAGCTGGGACTTGCTTAACTGTCTCAAGTGAACGGCTCCTCAAACAAGAGGATTAACATCCATTCCCACTCACATACATGTCCAACCCGCCCTTGCACCATTAGTGGGGCCCCCTCCACCACTTTACGTGGTAATTGGTTCCGCGCATCACCGGGCCTGTTACTGTGCCGGTCATTCCTCCGGTCTTTCCTGATTCTGAGCTTATCCCTTTTATGCCCATTGTTTCGTGCCCACAATGTGCCGCACGGGTGGCGTGTGCCTCTATCCCAGTTTCTATTGTTTCGTGGAGATTGGTCTATAAACACAAACACTAAGGAACTACTTATCATTTGTTGCATATACAGTAGTTGCGGGTGATCATTGGCAGGCAATGGTGCGGGTTGGGCGCACTGAGTGTCGGTACGGTGTCTCGCATGTCTGTTCTTGACCACACTTGCCGGTAGACTAGTTATTATTCGCTACTCTGCTGGTTATGTGCTTGGGCGCCGCCTCAGTTCTCTACAGGTTGGCAGGACTTTTTGTTGGACGTATGGAACGGTTTCAGTTCCGTCGTTGGTACTTTGTAGAGCTTTGCTTCTCTAGTTAGGCTCATGCATTTGGAGCGAGTATCTTCTTGGGTTACTCTACTCCCTCCGCCACCCTTGTTCACTGTTCCATCCTTGTTTACTCTTCCCCGCTTGGCGGGATTGCGTCGATGGCTCCTGATTGGGGTGTTTTGGTGTGGTGTTTGGTCACCTTGCATGTGTCTTTAGTGTCTTTCGTCCATCTTTTGTTCTTTATTGTCCTGTGGGGCTCTGCCCCGCGTTTCGGTGCTTTTGTTTTCGTCGTAGACCCCTGGGTCTTTTCCCTGTCTGGACACTTTCCTTGCCTATCTTCGGTGCCTGACTGCACCCTCACATAGCCAAGGGAGAAATCATCTCAAGAACCTCAAGATAACCCTGCTGTACGTAAGGTCCCTCAGGTATGTACGCGCTCCGCTACACATTTTGTGATTGGTCGTGTGCGTTACTTCCCGGCCGCTCCTTGGGCCGTATTCGTGGTTTTCCTTACCTAATTCAGTTTTCCTCCCCCATGCTACACTTTTTGTGTATCTGGGTCAGTGCTTCTTGATTATCCTGTTTGGTGATCCGGTAGACCTCTGTCCATGTTCCACGTCCTGCTTTTGGGCTTCTCCGGTGTTCCGTTTTGGTACCGAGTTCCTGCGATTTCTGTGTGGTTTTCTGCAGGCTTCAGGTTGTGCTGTCTGTGGGGGGGAGGGGTGGACTTTTCGGTCTGCCGCTCCTGCCTTCCTGGTTCCTTTTCTTGGAACCGGGTTTGCTGGGTTCCAGTCCTGGTTTCGGTTTTTCTTTGTTCCTTTTCCGGACCGGGTGTGTTTGTTTTCCTGTGGTTCTGGTCCTCGGTAGTTCTCTTGGATGCCTCGGGGATGCGTGTATCATTCTTCCCTGCTGGAGCTGGTTCTGTTTCTCCTTTGGGTTGCGGGGTCGCTGTTTTTCGATTCGCGTTTTGCGCTTTCGATCGTGGTGTTCGTTTCTCGTCGTTTGTGTCGGCACAGGTGGGTTCGTTATTGGTCTCCCACCTGCGTGTTTTGTCTCGGGGGCGGTGTTTGGTTTTCCTATCACTGCGAAGGGTCCTTCGGTCTTTGGTTTGTCTTCCCTTCGGGGTTGTTCTGGGACCATTGTCTGGGATTGTCCCATCACCTCATGTTGGGTGGTGCTGGCAGAGCCGCTCCTGCTTACGTTCAGTGTTGCGGTTCCTTCTGCTCCATTCCACTTGCTGTCCTGGGCGTTGTTACCCTCTGGCCTGCTCTTGTGTTTTGGGGCCGTCCTGGTCGTTGGCCTGGGTGGTCTTTTCTTCTCGGTTTGGCCTTTGTTTTGTCTCTGGTTTTGGTTGTTAAGTTAGGACGTGTGGTATCCGCCTCCCGGTTCCTTCCCTGTTTTACTTATCTTTTGGTAAGGTAGCTCTGGGGAGCCGACGGGGCTCCCCCCAGAAAACCAGCGTTGAATGTAATGAAACGCTATTTTCTGGGCGAGTCCTGGAGGCTCCCCGGCATCCCTCCCTCCCTCCGGTCGGCGGCGTTTTTCGCGAATTTTGACATCCAGTCTAAGAACTGCCAGTTGGATCGCCAGCGTGGAGGGTCTGGGGCTCCCCCTTCCCCCTCTTGGGGAGGGGGGGGTTACGCAGACAGTGGCGCGGCGACGTGATGACGTCATGCTAGTTTGATAATTTTGTTTGGGGAGTTCTGTCCACTCGTTCGGCTTTCGGTAGCAATAATTTCACCAGAATAGGGGTTTGTTTTGTGGCGCCTACCTTTCTGGGTGCCTGTCCTGGTCGATGGCAGACATAGAATGCTCCCAATCACAAAGGGGTCTCTATAGGCCATTGCTCCTCGTGCCTCTCTGAGGGGGGGGCCAGGTTCTGGCTCGTGGTCCCCGGTAGGCAAGAACTCCAAGCACTTTGATGCCAGAAAGTTATACATAGCCATTCAGCCTGGATAGCTCCGGGGAGCCTCCGGGACTCACCCAGAAAATGGCGTTTCATTACATTCAACGCTGGTTTTTTGGAATGCACAACGAGATTTACCTTAGGTGCATTACAGTAAATGAAGGATGTTGTTTGTAAAGCATATGCTCGAAATGCAGAACAAGATTTACCTTAGGCACATTACAGTAAATGGGGGGGGGATGTATTACCAGATCACCAGAAATCATCACAAAAGCAAAAATTTTGGAGCATAATATGAAAAAAACACAGCTTATTATTTACTTGAATGATGGAGTTGTCCTGCTTTTCAAAGTTGGCTGCTTTCATAAGTGAAGAGATCTTGTTGCTAGAGGAGGAAGCAGCAGGTGGTGGTGGTGATGCACTGACATCAGAGGTTGGCTGGTCATTTTCAGCATCACTGGCTGTATTTGATGTGGGAGATTATGAGAGGGAGGGGGGGGTGGGAATATCTGTGGGTCGTTATCAGTCAAGCCTGGCCTTAGGCTGTGCTTGGGGAGTAGAACATCTCTCAGAACCCCATTAAGCAGGTATCAAGCAGGTAAGTGTCACTAGCTGTTGTAGAACTCACAGTTTTTAGGTCAGACTTTTTTTTAAATATTGCTGAGGCGATATCACAACTTCTTTAGAGGAGATTCCTGGGCTGGAAACTTTTTGGGGAAGTATGTTCTCTTAAGTACTTTGCACAAATATCGTCTTTTCCATATAATTTTTTTTGTAGGGTGTAAAGGCATTTAATGCCTTTTTGAAATTTAAATTGTCAACCACACTTCCGTGGAAATGAACATTCCATTCACCTGGGCTCTAGAAAACTCGAACTGTGCACCTATATTCTGTACTCAAGTTATAGCTTGAGTATAACATGGCTAAAAGTATCACTGGAAATTCAGCTTGTGCGGGGAATCTACCTACCAAGAAAAGTGCAGTATGTGGTCAGAGATACATGATCATGGCACGTGCACACATTCTGTGACAGTTGCCACTTAAAAAGATAGGTCTAAGATACATTGCATGAAATGGCAATTTTTTTCAGTAAAAGGGTAATGTATCTTGTATACTTGCACAATGTCCTACTTTTGCTTCTAGTCAATTTAGGACACAAGTATACTGTGTAGCCTAATGACAAAAACTACAGCACGTTTTATTCTCCATTACTGAAAATTGTGGTCTTGACAGGACAATATTCCTTTAATGGGTCATTTGATACCAACATACATAACGGGTGCCTTGCTGGCAAAGTTTTGGTACTAGCTATCATTGTGATTTAATATTAGATGTACAGATACAGCAATGTGTACAATTGTCTTAATCATTTTATCCTGTCACTACTGTAATGTGTGTGGAGTGTGGTTATCTTCTTGAGGTTATCTTGAGATGATTTTGGGGCTTTTTAGTGTCTCCGCGACCCGGTCCTCGACCAGGCCTCCACCCCCCAGGAAGCACCCCGTGACAGCTGACTAACACCCAGGTACCTATTTTACTGCTAGGTAAAAGGGGCATAGGGTGAAAGAAACTCTGCCCATTGTTTCTCGCCGGCGCCCGGGATCGAACCCAGGACCACAGGATCACAAGTCCAGCGTGCTGTCCGCTCGGCCGACCGGCTCCCTTACTTGTGCACTTTAAACTAACTGCCGGTACTGGCAACATTTCAAGAATATGTTATTCGGTTGAGTTATGGATTTCCCATCTGATTCCATCCTTCACTTTGTTCCAGGGAATTTTTTCAGTATGTACTTTGGTGTTTTCAGGCAATGATGGCCATTCCTGTTGCCTTTGTCATGAGGCATGCCGGGTACAAGGTCTCGATAGATGGCTGCCTATCGGGCAACCTTGTGGGATGGGTTTCCATTTAGGTTGTTTTGTGTCTCCTGCAAAATGGCTGTGAAGCATGTCACATTTGAAGATGAGGACCAGATGCACCATGAATATATTTGTTATGACAAAATAGTGAACCACTGTCTGTGGCTTGCAGTGACTGGGTGAGACTGCAGCCAAAGTGCATAAGAAGTCTTGGATGATGTGCTGTGCTTTTATCATTAAATGTCTCAAAGTAATGACACTGTTATAAACATATTATGTGATTCTGGAGAGAGATCATTCAATATCCCTTGAAGGGGTGAATTATGAGACATCCCTTGAAGAGATGAATTGGGTGGTGGTGGAATAGGAGACATCCCTTGATGGGGGGGGGGGTGGTATAGGAGACATCTCATGATGGGGGGGGGTATAGGAGACATCCCTTGATGAGGGGAGGGTGGTATAGGAGACATCTCGTGATGGGGGGGGGGGTATAGGAGACATCCCTTGATGGGGGGGGTAGTATAGGAAACATCCCTTGATGGGGGGAGGGGGAAATAGGAGACATCCCTTGATGGGGGTGATGGTATAGGAGACATCCCTTGATGGGGGGTGGTATAGGAGACATCCCTTGATGGGGGGAGGGGGAAATAGGAGACATCCCTTGATGGGGGTGGTGGTATAGGAGACATCCCTTGATGAGGGGGGGTGGTATAGGAGACATCCCTTGATGAGGGGGGGTTGGTATAGGAGACATCCCTTGATGGGGGGGTGGTATAGGAGACATCCCTTGACAGGAGGTGAATTAAGAGACATCCCTTGACGGGGGGGGGGGGTGAATTAGGAGACACCCCTTGACGGGGGTGAATTGTAGGACACCCCTTGACGGGGGTGAATTGTAGGACACCCCTTGACGGGGGTGAATTGTGGGACGCCCCCTTTGACGGGGGTGAGTTAGGAGACGCCCCCTTGACGGGGTGAGTTAGGAGACGCCCCCTTGACGGGGGTGAGTTAGGAGACGCCCTCTTGACGGGGGTGAGTTATGAGACGCCCCCTTGATGGGGGGAGGGCAAGGGAGGAGACGCCCCCTTGATTGGGGGGGGGGCAAGGGAGGAGACGACCCCTTGATGGGGGGGGGCGAGGGAGGAGACGCCCTCTTGATAGGGGGGGCGAGGGAGGAAACACCCCCCCCCATTGACGGGGGGTTGAGGGAGGAGACGCCCTTTCTGGGGGGGGGCGAATTGTGAGCAAATAGGATTATATGCAACGTACAGTACTTGTGTTAATTTACAGGAAGCAGCCCAAATTGATGCCAATGCAGAGGTCACTTTCCTTCCGTTCTTCATGGTAAGCGATGTAGAACCCCCGGAAGATGTTGCCTTCTCTGATCACGAAAGGGAATTATTATTGCGTTATACTCACACAACTGGGCATGACTTCAGAGAGGAGGTAAAGGTGCATTTATTGCTGTTTTAATGTTTAGTTTTAATTTTTAGTTTTGTTTTATGTCTTTAAATTTACTAACAAATGTGGGAAATGAAATTTACTATTTTCTTTTTATATGTTACCCTGTCGGCTCCCTGAAGCTATTCGGGCTGACATGTGCTATATTCGTTTAGGGTCATCAGTCATAGGAGTCCTTGAACCTACTGGGGACCACGAGCCAGAACCTGGCCCCCCCCCTCAGAGAGGCGCAGGGAGCAATGACCTATGAGCATTTTACATTTGAAGTACAGTATGTCATTATTGCCATTGACCAGGGAAGGACCAAGAAAGACAGGCGAATCAAAACAGACCACTGTCTCGTTAACCTGTACACTCTACATCCTAAAAGATCAAAATACCTCCCCTAGAAAAAAAATCAGGGGGAGGGGGGACCCAGCTTACTGGAGCCCTCCACTCTAGTTCTTGAACAGATGTGCTGGTGGTCAGATCCGTCACCTCTGGCCTTAAGTTCCTTTTCTGGATTTTTCCCTGTCTGGCTGTACCTTCAGTGTTGTGGGGTGTGGTTGTCAGGTGTCTTATTGTACGAGGAGCAGCATGCGCCTAGGGTGATCTTCCCTAGGTGCTCCACAAGTACTATCCTTGTATTTCATGGTTTTCTTACCTGGGGCATTTGGGAATCACTCACTGTTAGAGGACTTCATCGCTTGAGGTTGTCTTCACCCTTTGGATTCATGGGGGTCTAAGGCATTCTGTCTAGCTCTGGGTGGGGGAGTGTTTTAGCTGGGTGGGGGTCACTGCTGCTGGCACAGCTAGCTCTGGCTACAAGTTTTTTTGTTTCTTCGGGCTTTTAGTTTTCTTCTCCGGAGTTTCTGCCTTTTATAGACATAGGTGGTTTGCCTAGCTTCTTATTAGCCTAGCCTAGGTGGTGTTGGTGGTCCTCCTCTGTTGCCCCCGAGGTATCAAAGCTGCTAGTGGTGGTCAGTTTGCATGCTGTCTGTCAGGGTTCTACTGGCTTAGCTGGCCTTAGTACCTGGGATTCCCATGGGGCTTATTCACCCTGCGGCCCCTGTAGAACCCCCCGTGGGCTTGGTGGTACCATGGATACTTTTTCCCGAATCCACTCATGCTTTGTGCGAAGTTGAAGGTTGTTGCTCCCCTGCCTCAGGGTGACGATCATCCATATTCCCTCTGGATGATCGTCCAGAGGGCTGCCGGCTTCTCTTCTCCCCCTACTGGGCAGTTGGTAGCGCTAACAAGCGGGAGTGCTAGTTGTATGAATTGTTGCTTGTTGGGTTTCTTTCTAGGGGAGTTATTTTGATCTTTTAGGATGTAGATTGCACAGGTTAACCAGACAGTGGTCTATTTTGATTCACCTACCTATCTGGGTCCTTCCCCGATCGATAGCAATCATGGCATACTTTAAATGTAAAGAGGTCATAGACCATTGCTCACTGCACCTCTCTGAGGGAGCCAGGTTCTGGCTCATGGTCCTCGGTAGGCATAAGGACTCCTGTGACTGATGACCCCAAACTAATATAGCACATATCAGTTCGAATAGCTTCAGGGAGCCTCCTGGGCTCAACCAGAAAATGGAATTTCATTACATTCAATGCTGTTTTTTTGTATGTTTGTGTTTACTGTATAACAATATATTCTGTACCTTACATGTATACAAACATGAATGTTGTATACATGCATGACTGCATGCATGCACATGCATACATTCACATGCATACATTCACATGCATACATTCACATGCATACATGCTCACACTTCAACTGCAAGCAACACAGCTTGGAAAGCTCCAGGACAATCTCATCATTATCTAGGTGGTAGTGTAGGATAGGTGTACAAACGGTGTTCCAGATACTATACCAAGATTAGTAATAAGTGGGGAGTTATGAATATTGAACAAATAAATAAAATTCTCAGAATTTAGAGCAAGGGCTAGCAGAAGCAGTTTTTTTGGGGGGAGCCCCTTCAGCTTCCTGGGCTGATATGAATGTATTAGACTGTGGCATCAGTCAAAGCGAATGGAGTTCTTAGGCCTACCAGGGACCACGAGCCAGAACCTGGCCCCCTCAGAGATGCATGAGGAGCAGTAGTCTATAGAAACCACTGTGTGGGGTTGGAAACGTTCTATGTCTGCCATCGACCGGATCAGGCACCCAGAAAAGTAGGGGGCCCCAAAACAAACCCGATCTGGTTAAAAAGTTGCTACTGAAAGCCGAGCTATTGGACAGAACTCTCCAAACGAAAAATGAGCAAATGAAAATGACGTCACAACCGTTTCCGCACCACTGTCTGTGCTGATGTGAGACCTGGTGGTCGTGCGACTCTGGCTCCAGACATTTTCCAGTGCTGTGTCCTGACCTGTGGTGGTGTCAGAGCTAGCTTTCCAGGGCCCCCACCAGGGGGGTGGGGGCCCTGGTGGTGGAGTCGGGAGTCGAGGAGTCGTTAGTAAGGGCAGCTTCGGGGGGCCGCCCCTTCTGATTCAGGTGCAGAGGTGGTCGAGCTTGAATAATTACCTGCCGAGGCTTCTGGATCAATCCAGCAGGAGGAGGAGGAGGAGTGATTTCACAAGTACTCGGGCTGCATGGGCCTAGGGTTACCTAACCTTGTTGCCATGTAAATACTGCCCTTGTGGCTTGGGGCTCCCTTCTGCAAGTTGCTTGGGGTCTACCTCCATGGGGTCCTGCTGCTTGGTGATTGCATGCCCTTGGGGTCAGCTGTGGGATTATGCACCACTGTTTGTCTCTGGGGTATATCTTGAGGTTATCTTGAGATGATTTCGGGGCTTTTTAGTCCACGGCCCGGTCCTCGACCAGGCCTCCACCCCCAGGAAGCAGCCCGTGACAGCTGACTAACACCCAGGTACCTATTTTACTGCTAGGTAACAGGGGCATAGGGTGAAAGAAACTCTGCCCATTGTTTCTCGCCGGCGCCCGGGATCAAACCCAGGACCACAGGATCACAAGTCCAGCGTGCTGTCCGCTCGGCCGACCGGCTACCTCCTACTCCCGACCGGGGTAGGAGGTAGTTTCATCACTGGTAGGGGCACAAGGTACTGTGCAGTCTGTTGTCACCATAATACGGCGGCCGGCTCTGTTCCGTCTGGGTCGTTGTGCTCTTGCAGGGTTTTTCTTTTATTTTTGTTTTCCTGCCTGGTGGGGGTCTACCCCTTGGTGTTGATACCTCTTATATATATTTGGTGGTCCTCCACTAGGTCCCTGTGAGTGTACACGTCCCGGGGGGTTCAGCCATTGGTAGTTCTCTTGGTAGTTTGGGGCAGTACTGTACTTTGCCTGGACTTCCCTTGACAGAGCATCTAAGGGCCCATTGAGCCCTGTTGGGGCTCAATGGCTCGATGGACATGTCCCCTGGATCCCAACTCGCTTCATGCGAGTTTGAAGGTTGCTCTGTCCTCTTGTCTCAGGATGACAGTCACCAGTTGTGCCTCTGTCATGCTGCCTGTTGGGTCAGTGACATCTTCGACCCAGAGTGAGTGGTGTTCCTTGTTTGTACTCCAGCTCACCCAATCCACTAATATTGATATTTGATATTCGGGTGCAAGCGGATTCAGCGTTGCATGCGCATTTTAGGCTGCTGCAGTGTGCTAGGTTATAGGGACCCAGACTTGGGGGCGTTAGTCGCCTCGATTTTGGTTTCATCCGCACTCCCTTATCCTTCCCCTGCTGCTGTTCGTCCTGTTCCTTTTCCCCTGCTCCCGGCTCCGAAATGTCTGAGGGTTTCGGAGTCGGGGCAGGGTTTAGTTGGTGGAGAGACACGGGCTGTTTCGAGGGATGCCCCTTCTAGTATGACAATAGAGGCATTCGAGCCTGTTCCTCCTGCCAGTGCTTCTGTGTCTTACCAGTGGCACCCTTTGTTCCAGCTTTTTTGGTAGACTCTCTCTTTTTTGAGGCAGAGGGTTTGGAGGATGGCTCGGCCCCGGGTCCTGGTGTGGAAGTTTTCGAGGCAAGGGAGGGGTTGACTTGGGGGGGTTTGGGCCCCGTTTGACCCCACTTTGGTTTGGTCCCCTCTGAGCGGGGCTTGTTGCAAGGGGGTGGGGTTTTCTTATCCCCTCCCTGTACGAGTTTATGTGGCGTCAGCTCACCCTCCGAGTTCGGTTCCAGGTTACCTTGGGTACTTTGGTCCCTTCCTTCCGGAGGTCTCTGGAAGGAAGACGGAGACTTCTTCTCGGTCTTCCGAAACCAAAAAGGCGGGAGGACAGCCTCGCTCGGACGAGCGGCGCGGCAATAGAGTGTGACGTTTGCTTGTTTCCTTGGGATTGAAGGTTGTTCTACCTCTCTGTTCAGTTTTGTTTTAGTTTCTTACCATGTGGGGTTTTTGTTATGCCTACCTTTCTGGGTGCCTAACCTCGGTCAACGGTAGATAAGGAAAACCCAAACCACTGGGAGGGGGGGGGGGGGTCCAGGGCCAATGCTCCCTGAAACCTCTCTGAAGGAGCCATGGTCTGGCTCATGGTCCCTGGTAGGTCCGAACTCCATAGCTAATGTCCCGGTCTAATATAAACACATTAGCCCGATAAGCTCCAGGAAGCCTCTGGGGCTCACCCAGAAAATGGCATTTCATTACATTCAACGCTGTTTTTTATTGGGGGGGGGGCATGGTTTTTCCTCAGCGTATGGTGTATATGAAGCCTTAGCTTCCTCAACTCCGTGAGGGAACAGAATTCTGGTCTGTCTTCAGTAGGCCAATGTGTAAGTGTGAAACTCGTACATTGTGGGATGAAACTGGGCCTGGGGTTATAGCGTATTAGCTGCAGGGAGCCACTGACGATCCCCTAGAAAGGGGCATTTCCTTAGTCGATGTTCATTTTTTTATAGATATTGTTTGAGGATTTATCTTATAAAGTATGAAGATAAATATTTGTGTAATGTTTAATATTTAAGCAAAATATAGAAATAAATGCCAGTTCATGATTTGTTTTACTTTGTAATTGTTATTTTCTCATTTGAAAATAATACCTGTAGTTCTGTTTATTTTCTTTAATAAATTATAATACTTGTTATTCCTCTTTTCTGTGGGAAGCCCTGCTGGCTCCCTGAAGCTATCCAAACTGATATGTATGTGCTATATTAGTTTGGGTTCATTAGTCACAGGGGGGGATCTTTATGCCTACCAGGGACCTTGAGGCAGAACCTGGCTCCCTCAGAGAGGTGCAGGGAGCAATGGCCCTATTGAGTCTTTTACATTTAAAGTATGTCATAATTGCCATCGACCGGGAAAGGACCCAGAAAGGTAGGTGAATAAACAGACCACTGTCTGGTTAACCTGTACTATCTACATCCTAAAAGATCAAAATAACTCCCCTAGAAAGGAAACCCAACAAGCAACAATTCCTGCAACTGGCACTCCAGCTCTCCCCCCCACCTCTATGGAGCCGGCTCACTGGAGCCGGCAACCCACTACTCCTGTTCTTGAACTGATGTGCTGGTGGTCAGTTCAGTCACCTCAAGCCTTAAGTTCCTGTTCTGGTTTTTGCCCTGTGTGGCTGTTCCAGCTGTGTGTGTGTGGTGTGGTGGCTAGCTGTCTTATTGAACAGGAGCTGCATGCGCCTAGGGCAACCTTCCTTAGGTGCTTCGTGAGTACTGCCCTTGCATGTCAGGGTTATCTTCCCTGGGGGCATTTGGGAATCTCTCCTGTTTGAGGACTTCATCACGTGATGTTGTCTTCGCCCTTGGGGTACATCGGGGGTCTAGGGCTTCCAGTCTTGCCCTGGGTAGGGGAGTGTTATTGTCTGGGTGGGGCGCACTGCAATTGGCGCAGCTAGCTTTACTTCAATGTAGCAACCCATATTTCTCTAAAAAGTTGTTCGTTTCCCCTGCTTCAGGGAAATGATCATCTGTACTGCCTCCGTCATGCTGCCTGTTGATTTGGGGACACCACCGACCCGGAGTCTAACGGGACTTGTTTCCTGCTTGTACTTCACTTTCCTCATTCCTTGTCTGTTGATCTCAGGGATCAGACAGCGGCTGTATTGCATGCTTGATTCTCCTTACTGCAACAAGCCAGGTTGGTTGTCCGGTTGAAGGCCCTGGAGCTGCCTTGCTTGTGTTTCAGGGACCAGGATTTGGGGGCATCGGTCATTTCGACCTTGATTCCTTCCATGTTCCTGCTTCCTTCCCAGGTGGGCGTGGTTCGTCCTGCTCCTCCCCCACCTGCTTTCGGCTTCCAAACATCTGAGGGTTTTGGGGTCGGGGGTGTGGTTATCTCGGGATGAGACTCGGGTGGCTTCGGGGGCCGCCCCTTCTGATTCGGGCGTGCAGGTGGTTGAGCCCGAATTTCCTGCCGAGCTTGGAAGCTTTTCTCTTGGATGTTACTTTTTCTTCACGAGTGGTGAGCATGGAAGTGGGCTCTGCCCGTGGACCTTTGTCTCAGGGCCCAGGGTTAGTCCGCTTGGAGCGCTTGGGTTCCTTTTGTCCCTATTTTGGGCCCTTGTGCCTTCTGGGCAGGGGTTGTTGCTGCAGATGAGGTGGTTTTCGTTCTCTCCTTCCCTGTCTGAATTAATATTATGATATTTTCCAGTGATTTATGCATCCTCGCAGTGTGATTTATGCATTCTCGCATGGGACGCATTTATCTTTTGCTTGGATGTTTTGTCCTGGAGGAAAAATATATTGGTTCGTCATATATTGTACGTTATTTTCTAGTGCTTTTAGTACCCCTGTTCTTCCTTCCTCTCAGATCAGCAGTTCCATTGTTTATATTTTTGGCAAAAATTTTGCTCTTCAGTTTGAGTTGCCACGACTGCTTGCCCCACACTCCGGTTGTGGCACACCATCTCACAGCTGTGGTTTGTTGTTACCTGCTCTTTGCATATGGCAGCTGGGTGGTTGAAAGCTTATCATTCTTTTCCTCCTCTTTGGGTCTTTTTCATTTAGTTAATGTTCATTTTCAGTTAGTTAACCTCTGTGTTGGATCTGGTTTTGAGTTCGGTGCCTCTTACACTGATTGGGTGCATTTCAAAATTCCGGTGTTTTTCTGGCTGGCAGCCTGCCTTGACGACTGGTTGGTGGGGGCTCCCTGCCGGTCTGCTTGTTTGGTAGTCGGGTTCTGGTTCTTTCTCAACTTGCTGAGTTTAGGTTCCTGGTAACTTGTCGGAAGTTCCAGTTCCATTGGGTTCGGGCTTGGCTGGGCCTAGTGTGGGGTTCTCGGACTGCGTCTGTTCTCTCCCTCCTGCGACCTTGCTCCGGTTGCGGTCCTTCAGCTGTTTCTATGGGGGCCTCTATGGCTCCCTGGAGCTTATTGGGCTAATGTACTTTATATTAGACCGGGACATTAGCTATGGAATTCAGACTTACCAGGGACCAGAGCTGGAACCTGGCCCCTTCAGAGAGGTTTCAGGGAGCAATGGCCCTAGAAAACCCCTCTGTGGTTGGAGGTTTTCCTTATTGGCCATCGACTGGGATTAGGCACCCAGAAAGGTAGGCATAACAAAACAAACCCCACATGGTAAGAAACTAAAACAATAAACCAAACAAAGAGGTAGAAACCCCCTACAATCCCCAAAACAAGCAAACAAGCAAACATCACATTTTACTGCCGTGCCGCTCGTCTGCGCAGCCCTCCCCTCCCCGAGAGGGGGAGAGGGGGGGGGCGGACTTCACCGTGCTGGCTGCCTAGCACTCCAGTTCGCAAGCTAATGTCAACCGGGACAGACGCTGCTTCTCTGGCCTCAAATTCCTGGGCGGTGTTTGCCTGTGTGGCGTTCTCTGCTGTCTTGTTATGGTGTGTGGTGGCCAGGAATACCTCATCAGTGCCGGGGGCTGCATGCTCTTAGGGGTTTCCTTCCCTAAGCGCCCTGTGAGTACTGCCCCTGTGTGTCAGGGTTATCTCCCATGAGGCGTTCGAGAACCGCTCCTGTTGGGGTTCTTCCTGCTCGACATTGGCTTCGCCCTTGGGGCCAGCTGGAGCTTGGGGCCCTTGTTTGGCCTTGGGTAGAGAGTGGTTGTGCTGGTTAGGGCATCAAGGTGTTGCGCGACCTGCCACCTACGCAATGACCGGTTCCTGTTGTCACTGGGGACTGTGTACTTTTGCGGGGTTATTCTTTTTTTTTGTTTTTTTTTGTTTTTGTTTGCCTAGTGGGACTATAGTTTCCCTTATACTGTTTTGGTGGCCCTCTGCTAGGGCTCCGTGCTTATACGTGTTGCAGAGGTTTCAGTGTTGTCATCTACCCCTTGTTAGTTTGGGTGTTTAACCGGTTAGCAACACTTTGCCCCGACTTCCCGTAGTTGTTACTCTACGGGCCCTGGAAAACCCTTTCGGGGCTCGGTGGACCCATGGATACGTCTCCAGAGTTCCAGCCTGCCTTGTGCGGGTTTGAAGGTTGCTGTGTGCCCTTGTCTCAGGGTGACAATCACTTGTTTTGCCTCCCATCATGCTGCCTGTTGGGTCAACAACACCTTTGACTCGGAGTCTTGCGAGTCGTGTTCTCTGCTTGTGCTCCAGTTTTATTCTGATGATGTTGCTGTTAGGGTTCAGGCAGCATCCGCATTGTATGTTAGGTTTAGGTTACTGCAACGCGCTAGGTTGGTTTCCCACCCGGATGCCCCGTGACTGCCCCACTTTGGTTTTTAGGTACCCGGACCTGGGTGTGTTAGCCGCTTCGACTTTGGTTCTGTCCGCACTTCCTCCACCTACCCTCCTGTGTCCGGCTTCCAAACGTCTTAGGGTTTCGGTTTCAGCACAAGGTTTAGTTGGTAATGAGATTCGGGCGGCTTTGGGGGCTGCCCCATTCAAGTCGGAGACGGAGGCATTTGAGCCGGTTCCTCCTGCCGAGGCTACTGGGTCCCACGAGCAGGCTCCCTTCTTGTCTGCCTTTCCCGTGGACTCTGCCATTTCTTCAGGGGTAAAAGGTTCGGAGGACAGCTCTGCCCCGGGTCCTGACTTGGGGAATCTCAGGGCTGGGGAGGAATCGACTTGGGGGCCTTGGGCCCCCTTTGACCCTGCTTGGGTGCTTTTGCCTTCCTTACAGGTCTTATTGTTGCAGGGGGAGGGGTTTTCTTACCCCCCTTCCCTGTATGAGTATGATTTGGGTTCAGCTCCTCCCCGTGTTAGGTTCCGGGCCCTTTTGGGTACCTCAGTTCCGTCTTTCCAGAGGTTTTCTACTTCTCGTATCTCCGCGAAGGAGGTCTGGGAGGCTTTTGCTACATACCTCTTGCGAGACCCGGTTTATGCTTCTGTGATGGATGCATCCTCTTTTGAGTTCCTCTTCCTCGTCCTCTTCTTCTTCCTGGTTTTGGGTGCATTTGGAGGTTCTGGAATCTTCCTGGCTGGTAGACTGCCCATTCTTTTCACTGGGGGCGTGGCATGGGTTCTGGTGGACCTGCACACTTAATTGGAGTGAAATGTCTAAAGTTCTGCTGATTTACCTGGGAGGCAAGTTTGAGCACCTTAATGCGTGCTTGTTCGCCCCCGTGCTTTCTCGGGATGCTGGCCTTTTACAGCTTCACTTGCAGGTTCCTACTCTTTTGGCATCATTGGTTGTGGAGGATTTGTGCCCCCGTGGGCATCAGGCTTCGGTCTTAAGTTTCTTTTCCCTTCTCGAGCTGTCTTCTGCGTGGCTTGTGAAGGATGTGGAGGCGCCGGACCATTGTCTGGGGTGCTGACTTCGGCAGCTAGGGCGTCGGCTGCACTGTTGAAGCTCTTTGTGTCTATCCTGAAAGAGGCGGTGTCTCTGTTTTTTGCTTCTCGCCTCGTGTGCCGTCAGGCTGTGCTCGCCCTCTCTTTGGAATCCGCTTGGGCCCTGGCTCTTGCGTTTTTGTCTCCATTTTGTCTGTTGCTGTTTGCAGAGGCTGCGGTCTCGCAGTTTCTGCAAGCAACTTCGTCTAGTTGTCGTCCTATGTTGGACTTGTTGATTCTCCGGGGCGGTCGTTCTTGACCACCTCGGAGGGGTCGTGCCAGGGTTTAGGGTTCCGCTGGTCAAATTTGGCCATTCGTGCCAGTTACCGAGCCGATGTTGCCTTCAGTGCCGGCGGCGTCTGGTCGGCGCGGCGATCGCCCAGTTCGGCGCTTGGTTTCTCGTAAGGGGTGTTGACCCTTTCGCAGGTCTGAAGGCTCTCTCTGTTTGCCCGCGCTTGGTCCCACAATTTGTGGGCCTTTTCGGTCGTGTCATCCAGCCTGCGGTGGCGTTGGGTGGCTCGTATTCCTTTTGGGGGTTCGGGGCTAGCAGGGCAAGCTGCTTCTCCTACACTTCGACAAGTCAATTTGGAGTGGGTGGGCCTGGGTGTGGTCGAAATGACCCCGTCCCTCAGCTGGGTTTCCCGCCTGTTTCTAGTGCCGAAACGGGACTGTGCGGATCTGAGGTTCATTCTGGACTTGTTCCGTCTGAACCCCTTTGAGGTTCCGTTTGACTTCGGCGTCTGTTTTGGTTCCTTCGGGAACGCCCCTTCTGCCTCTCTCGTGATTGTTTGGTTTTGTCCTCCGGGGGCCTTGTGTTGGTTCCTGTGTCGCTGGCTTCCTCTAAGGGGTGTTCGGGGTTCGGTGCCTTGCCGCCTTCCCGAGCCTTCGCTCGGTGTTCACGGACGTGTCGTCTCTTGGCTGGGGCTTTGTGACCAGTGCTCACCAGGCCGGCCAGGGGCTGTCCTTATGTCAGGCTCACAGCACGGTTCAGGAGTTCGCCGCAGTCTGGGTTGCGCTTTGGAGGGTTTGGGTTGCTTGGGGTTCGACCATCTGGCTCCATTCGGACTGTTCTCCAGTGGTTCATTGCCTGAACCGCGGAGGGTCTCTTCGGTCCTTACCTCTTTGGGGTTGGTCCCTTCGAGTGGTTCATCTGCTGGATTCTCGGGGTTTGGCTCTTCGTGTGGTTCATATCTGGGGAGTGTCCAACGTCCTGGCGGACGGCCTGTCTTCCTTCATGTCCCTGTCCATGGAATGGACAGGGGAATGGTTGACGACAACTCGTTTCGTTGGATCTGCCAGACATACGGACTCTCGAACGTGGACCTCTTTGCGTCGGTGTGGTTTCAGCGTCTCCCAGTCTGTGACGCTCTTCCCTGACTGCGAGACGTTCACCGTGGATGCCTTTCGGCTGGACTGGTTGAGGTGGGGGTTACCTGTACCTCTTTTTCCCAGTCCAGCTGTTGCTTCGGGTTCTGGCTTGGTTGGAGACCTTCCCAGGGAGAGTAGTCCTTGTGGCCCCTTGGTGGCCGGCCTAGCCTTAATTTCCGGCGCTGTTTGCTCGGTGTCCAAACCCGGGGCATTTCCCCCGGCTCCGCCTTTTTCAGCAAGTTGGACCGGTCCGGTATGAGGTTGGTTCGACCTTCTCCTCTGCTCTTCGCGTCTGGTCTTTTTGATATGGGTGTATCACCATTTCTGTGGTGATCAGGTTGCTTTGTTGATGGTGTCCCACCTGAGAGCTTCGTCTCGGCAACAGTATGAAATTTCCTGGCTTTCTTTTCACCATTTTCTTGCTCTTTGTAAGTTGTCTTCTCTTTCGGATCGGGTTGTCTTGTCCTTTCTTGGATTTTTCAGGACCGTCATCTGATGTCTAATACTGTCGTCTCGTATCGTGCAGCACAGGCGGAGCCGCTCCAGCTTGAGTTCGGGGTGGACATCACATCCGCCCCATTCCGCATCCTTTCTCATGCTATGTTTCACCTCCAGCCTGCTAATGCGCAGCCTGAGCCGTCCTGGTTCTTAGACAGGGTGCTCTCTTATCTTTCCTCTCCTTGGTTTGTGGTGGCCCCTTTTGTCCAAGATTGTTTTTCCAAGGCCCTGTTTTTGTTGGCATTGGCCTCTGGGGGTCGGGTATGGGAGCTTCATGCTCTCCTCCGGCGCAGGGGTTTTTGCTCTTTTGGTCCTGGTGGTAGGTTTGTACATTTGCAGTCTTCTCCATCTTTTCTGGTGAAGGACGAGACAGCTGCTTTCCGGGGGGATCCTTGGGTTATTGATGCTTGGTTGGTTCGGCCAGGGTGCATCGTGTGTTGTGTCCAGTTGCGGCTCTTCGCCGTTACCAGCGCGCCTCAGCTGGGGTAGCTGGGGATGCGCTTTGGGTTGATCCGGTTTCCCTCGTTCCCTGTTCCAGGGCTCGGGTCTCCCAGGTTGTCCACAGGATTATTAAGTCTAGCCAGCCTGTAGTCTATCCTCGTGGCCATGACATTTGGAAGTTTGCAGCATCGGCTGCCGTGTGGTAACATGTCTTGGGCTCATATTCGGGCGTGTGGATTTTGGAGATTGAACAGGGTCCTGGTCGCATTATTTGGGGAACGTGCCTGCTCCTGGGCGTTCTTGTGTTGCTTTGGGTCGCAGGTTGCAGCCAGTTGTCTCGACTTCGCGTTGAGGAGTTTGTGGCGGCTGCCTCCCAGGTAAGTCCCTATTTACTTTCTCTTTGAATATGTAGCTCCAGGGAGCTGTAGGGGCTCCCCTCAGAAAACCAGCGTTGAATGTAATGAAACGCCATTTTCTGGGCGAGCCCTGGAGGCTCCCTGGCAACCCTCCCAAGCACCGGTCAGCGTTTTTTTTGCATTGGTTGAAGCTTGGCTTTCGAACTGGAGTGCTAGGTAGCCGGTGCAGTGAGGTCCGGGGCCCCACCCCTCCCCCTTTCGGGGAGGGGTGGGCTGCGCGGATGAGCGGTGCGGCAGTAAAGTGTGATGTTTGCTTGTTTCCTTGTTTCCTTGGGATTGTAGGGAGTTTCTACCTCTGTTCGGTTTTTTGTTTGTCTCTTACCTTTTCGGGTTTGTATTGTTATGCCTACCTTTCTGGGTGCCTAACCCTGATCAATGGCAGATAAGGCAAACCTCCAACCACAGGTAGGTTTTCCTGGGCCATTGCTCCATGAAACCTCTCTGAAGGGGCCAGGTTCTGGCTCTGGTCCCTGGTAGGTCTGAACTCCATGGCTAATGTCTCAGTCTAATATAAAGTACATTAGCCCGATAAGCTCCAGGGAGCCTCCGGTGCTCACCTAGAAAATGGCGTTTCATTACATTCAACGCTGGTTTTTTGAGGGGGATTCGAGCCCCTTGGCAGTTGCTTGAGCAGCTGTGCGGGAGCTTGAACTTTGCCCTGCTGGTTTATCTGCTGGGCAGTGTTTGGCTTCAGAGGCTGTTCTGGTATCTTCAGAGCAGCCTCTTTCGCCGTTCTTGCAATAGCTGGGTTCGTTCCCTGGTGTCCTTGTGTTGGTTGCTGCGTCTCCGACTTCCTTTTCGGGTTTAGGGGGTTCGGTGCCATGGTGCCGCCGCCTTCCCCTCGCTCGATGTATTCATGGATGCCTCGTGTCGCGGTTTTGTGACCATTGTTCACCAGGCCATCCAGGGGCGTTGGGTGCCGTCCTTCTTTCGAGCTCACAGCATGGTGTGGGTATTTGTGGCTGTGTGGGAGGAATTGTGGCGAATCCGGCTTGCTCAGTGATCCAGCTCCATTCGGACAGCTTCCCGTGGTTCCTTGTTTTAATCGGGGAGGGGGGGGATGTTTCTTCGGTCCGTGGCTTTGGGCTGGTCACTTTAAAATGTCTCTGCTGCTAAGTTCTCGGGGTTTAGCTTTCCGTGCCATTTACATTCCGGGTGTGTTCATCATCCTGGCAGATGGGCTGTCATGCTTCATTGCCTCCTTCCTTTGGCTTTGTCGGATGTACGGGCACCTGGAGGTGGACCTCTTCACGTTGTTATGGATTCGGCATCTCCCTGTCTCGTGATCAGGTGGCTTCTTTGATGGTGTCCCACCTACTGTCTTCTTCTCAGCAACAGTATGAAGTTTCTTGGCGGTTTTTCCATCATTTTCTTTCTTTTCATCCGTTTTTGGACCAGGTTGTTTCTTCTCTTCTCTTGGTGTTTTCTGGCTCGGGATCTCTTGCCTTTACTGTCACTTCGTATTGCGCGCCGTTGGTGAAGCTGCTGCTGCTTGCGTTCGAGGTGGATGTTACTTCCACTCAATTCCACTTGCTTTCTTGTGCGTTTTCTTGACTCTGGCCTGCTCATGCACTACCTGAGCCTTCTTGGTCTTTGGACCACATTCTTTGTTTTCTTCTCGCTTTGTTGTGGCTCCTTTGGTTCGGGATTGCTTTTGGAAGGCTTTGTTTTTGTTGACCTTCGCCTCTGGGAGTTGGGTTGGGGAGCTTCATGCTCTCCTCTGATGCCGGGGGTTCTGTTCATTTGGACCAGGTGGTAGTTTTGTTCGTTTGCTGCCTTCTCGTCCTTTTCTGGTGTAGAATGAGATAACTGGCTTCTGGGGGGGTCAGTTGATTGTGGATGCTTGGTTGGTTAGGCTAGGGGTGCATCACGTGTTGTGTCCGGTGGTGACTTTACACCGCTACCTGTGGGCCACTGGTTCTGTGATGGTGGACACTGTCTGGGTGGATCCGGTTTTGTTGGTTCCCTGTTCCGTGGTCTTGTGTCTCAGGTTTTCCACTGTGTCATGAAGTCATGCCAGCCTGCGGTCTGCCCTCATGCCCATGGTGATATGATGATCTTAGGTCTACATTCAGGCACAGGGGTTTTGGAGGTTGAACAGAGTTCTGGCCACCAGATGTCTCGTGAATGTTCCGGTTATTTCCCGGCCGTGTGTGGTCTTGGGGTGCCTGTCGGGCTGTCTGTCTCTTCCTCGTCTTGAGACCTGAGGTGCTGCTGCCTCCCGGATAAGCCTCTCCTTTACTTATCTCTGGGTAGTTAGCTTTTGGGAGCCAACGGGGCTCCCCACAGAAAATCAGCATTAAATGTAATGAAATGCCATTTTCTGGGTTAGCTCCGGAGGCTCCCTGACACTTCCTCCCTCCGGTTGGAGGTTTTTTATCGTTCAGGAATTGGAATGGTGGGCTGCCGGCTCCCCCTCCTTCACATTGCACAAGTTAACCAGACAGTGGTCTGTTTTAATTCACCTACCTTTCTGGGTTCTTCCTGGTCGTTGGCAATTATGACATACTTTAAATATAAACTGATCATTGGTCATTGCTTCCTGTACCGCTCTGAGGGGGGCCAGGTTCTGACTCGGGGTCCCTGGTAGGCATAAGAACTCCTGTGACTGATGACCCCAAACTAATATAGCACATATCAGCTCGGATAGCTTCAAGGGACCCTCCTGGGCTCCCCAGAAAATGGCGTTTCATTACATTCAATCACTGGTTTCTTGTTAAATTGTCCATAATAATTAAGGAAATTGCTGCGGGAGCTGATGGAAAGGGGGATGGAGTGTATGAGAAAGATATTGCCATTCATGGAGATGTTCTGCTTCACAAGTTCAAAAAGAGAATTTCTCGTAGTCCACAGCAGGTACTCAGGTATGTGATCAGTAACAATATTATACAGTATTCTCCTCATTTGTCCCAGTATGAAGGTTTCCTGTATATATGAATATCCAAGTATTGTAATAATGGCTTGCTATCTCAGTTTGGATCAGACTCTTGCTCAAATTATTCATAAGAAAAGTGTCCGTTTATCAGAATCTTTTCATAAGGTGTGGTTATCATTGTGTGTTGATTACCTAGTGCAATACAGTCATTGTTAAATGAAGATCTACGTCTTGCGTCCTTTGAATACAAATATTGTCTATATGGTTTCAATAGCTTAATGGGGCTGCTTATCAATCATGGGAAACTACAAAATAATTTGAAGTCAGATGAACTTTAGCTCTTTTTTTCCCATTGACATGTGATAATGACCAATCTTAACTGCTTAACCTAACGATTTTCACGGTTTATATTCTGGTGTTCTTTTTACTTATAATTCGTATGAAAATAATTTTTTTTTGTCCTGCCTTCCATAATATAATGCTGATAAATACCAGGAGGACTGCTAACCACTGGCCAGGCCTAAATAAGGCTAGGCATTTAGTTTTTGGTGTAGTGTTAATCCTTTTGAATACAGATCTACCATTTCATAAGATAAAACAAATACAAAAAAGTTATTTCTGGGAAGATTCTTGTGGTGGCTGTTTAGTGCTTACTGCGCGGTTCAATCCACACCAGGCCCTTTGGGCCATGTAAGCCTAATGGGGACCAGAGGCCAAAACCCCCTTGTAAAGAGGTGCAAGGAACTGGGAATCATAGATCACCAAGAACAGAGAAAAGGTCATTCATTCCACCTGTGCACCACCAGGGGACTGTGTACCTTCCTCCTTCATCCATCAAACTTGACAACATGGTTATATTGCCTGGCGCTTGCATCTATGACATTTAGTGTCATGCTCTTCTTCCTGCTCCAGTGGGGATGGTTTTTCAGATAAGTGTTGGCCATCCTGGTCTTTTCTGTGGGGAGCCCCATCAGCTCCCTGAAGCTATCCAGCTGATACAGTGCTATAAAAGAACTCTGTGACTGATGACACTCGAGTAGTACCTGCTTGCTTGATACCTGCTTGATGGGGTTCTGAGAGTTCTTCTACTCCCCGTGACTTGTGAAAGTTTGGTCCACCAGGCTCTTGCTTGGAGCGGCCCGCAAGCCCACATACCCACCACAGCCCGGATGGTCCGTCCCTCCTTGAGGAAAACCATTTACAGTAGTTTTCTTCTGAAGATGTCCAAGGTAAGATGTATAGTATGGCACTTGATCAGTATGATAGTTTCAGGGAGCCTCCAGGGCTCACCCAGACACAAGCATTTCATTACATTTAATTCTGTTTTATGGGGGAGCCCTGTCGGCTCCCTGGAACCATCCAGGCTGAATGAATATATATAACTTTCTGGCATGAGTCAATGTGCTTGGAGTTCTTGCCTACCGGGTTACCACGAGCCAGAACCTGGCCCCCTCAGAGAGGCACGAGGAGCAATGGCCCATAGAAACCCCCCCTATGGTTGGGAACATTCTATGTTCTATAGTCTACGTGGTGTAGTGGTAAGACACTTGCCTGGCGTTCCGCGAGCGCTTTGTCATGGGTTCATATCCTGGCTGGGGAGGATTTACTGGGCGCAAGTCCTTCTTGAGGTTATCTTGAGATGATTTCGGGGCTTTAGTGTCCCCGCTGCCCGGTCCTCGACAAGGCCTCCACCCCCCAGGAAGCAGCCCGTGACAGCTGACTAACACCCAGGTACCTATTTTACTGCTAGGTAACAGGGGCATAGGGTGAAAGAAACTCTGCCCATTGTTTCTCGCCGGCACCTGGGATTGAACCCAGGACCACAGGATCACAAGTCCAGTGTGCTGTCCGCTCGGCCGACCGGCTCCCTTGCTCGGCTGACCGGCTCCCTTAACTGTAGCCTCTGTTTAACTCAACAGTATAATGTGTACTTGATTGTAAAAACAATTCTTTGCGGCGGGGATTGTATTCCAGGGACCTGCCCGAAACGCTGTGTACACTAGTGGCTGTACAAGAATGTAACAACTCTTGTATATATCTCAAAAAAAAAAAAAAAAAAAAAAGTCTGCCATCGACCGGGACAGGCACCCAGAAAGGTGAACGCCCCAAAACAAACCCCCTAATCTGGTGAAACTATTGCTACCGAAAGCTGAACGAGTGGACAGAACTCTCCAAACAAAAATTAGCAAACGATCATGACGTCGTCATGTTGCCGCGCCGCTGTCTGCACAACCCTCCCCTCTCCAGGAGGGGGAAAGGGGGAGCCCCAGACCCTCGTGCCGGCGACCCAACCTTTAGTTCTTAGGCTGAATATCAAAAAATGTGAAAAAATGACGCCAATCGGGGGAGGGAGGGATGCCGGGAAGCCTCCGGGACTCACCCAGAAAATGGCGCTTCGTTACATTCATTGCGGGTTTTCTTGGGGAGCCCCGTCAGCTCCCCAGAGCTAACTACCCAAAAATAAGGAAAAACAGGGACTTACCCGGGAGGCGATCCGTCCTCACTCCTCAATGCGAAGTAGAGACAACTGGCTGTAACCGCCAACCCAAGGCCACACAGGCTCTACCAGGCCCAGGGACATTCACCAGGTAGCGAGCTGTCAGGAACCTGTTCGGCCTCCAAAAGCCCTGGGCCCGAATGTCAACCCAAGACCTGTTGCCAAAGACAACAGCCAAAACAGCAAATTTGCGAACGTCATGGCCACGGGATAGACTGCAGGCCGGCTAGACTTAATAACCCTGTGGGCGACCTGAGAGACCTGAGCTCAGGAACAGGGAAGAAGGGGAAACCGGGTCAACCCAAAGTGCATCCCTGGCCACCGAAGCCGTGGCACGCAAATAACAAAGGAGAGCCGCAACCGGACACAACACATGATGCACCCCTAGGCCTGACCAACCAAGCATCAACGACCCAAGGGCCCCCTCCGGAATGCAGCCATCTCATTCTTTGCCAGAAAAGGAGATGGCTGCAACCACACAAAACGACCACCAGGACCAAGAGAGCAGAAACCCCTGCGCCGGAGGAGAGCATGAAGCTTCCCGACCTGACCCCAAAAGGCCAATGCCAGCAGGAAAAGTGCCTTGGAAAAACAATCCTGAACGGAAGGGGCCACAACAAACCGAGGAGAAGAGAGAAACGAGAGCACCTGGTCCAAAGACCAGGACGGCTCAGGAGGAGCATAAGCTGGCTAGAGATGAAACAACGCACCAGACAGCTTGCGGAATGCGAAAGAAGCAACAACACTGGAAGCAAGCTGTAGTGGCTCCGCCAGCGCTGCACAATATGAGGCGACAGTATTCGGCATAAGATGACGAGCCTGGAACAACCAAGAAAGAAAGAACAAAAGAACCCTATCAGAGACCGAAGAACACCTATGCAGTGATAGGAAAAATGGAAAGACCACCAGGAAACTTCATACTGTCACCGAGACGAAGCATGCAGGTAGGAGACCAACAACGAAGCCACCTGCGCACCATACAAGTGATGAAAGACTCGAGTAAAAAAAAAAAAAAAAAAACAGATGCGAAGACTCGAAAAGAAGACCGAACCAGCCTGGTACCGGGCTGGACCGATCTGCTGAAAGAAGCGGAGCCGCGGGAAGTCCCTCGAGTTCGGACACCAAGCAAGCAAGCAGTGCCTGAAACCAAGGCTGGGCCAGCCACCAAGGAGGCAGAAAGACAAATCTTCCCTGGTAAATCTCCAAGCGAGCCATGACCTGGAGCAACAGCTGAACCGGGGGGAAGAGGTATAGGTAACCACACCTCGCCCAGTCCGGCTGAAAGGTGTCGACCCTGATGACCTTGCAGTCGGGGAAGGGCGCTATGTATACCAGGAGACGCCCCGACCACACCGATGCGAGGAGATCCACTTCCAGAGGCCCGAACGTCCAGCCGAGCCAACTGAACGAGCTGGCGTCGACTGTCCATTCCGTGGACAGGGAAATGAACCGGGACAGGCTGTCCGCCAAGACATTGGGCACCCCCTGAACGTGAACCGCCAGGAGAGCCAAACCCTGAGAACTCAGCAGACGAGTCACCCAAAGCGACTAGCCCCAAAGAGCCAAAGACTGCATCGAACCCAATCGATTCAGGCAATGAACCACGGGGAAACAGTCTGAATAGAGCCTGATCGTCGATCCGCGAATGACCCGAACCCTCCAGAGCAACATCCACACTGCCGCGAACTCCCACACTGTGCTGTGAGCCAGACGGAGGGACAGACCCCACCGCCCCTGGCCGGCCTGGTGAGCACTGGTCACAAAGCCCAAGTTAAGAGACAACGCGTCCGTGAACACATCTAGCGAGTGCTCAGGTAGGCGCCAAGGCACTGAACCCCGAAAAACCCAAAGAGGAAGCCGCGTGACCCTGGAGCAGACGCAGGCGGGAACGTCGGTGAAGCAGAGCCGCCGGAGGATACAAGGAAGCGGTACGAGCGTCCTACCGAAAGCCTAGCCAAGACCGAACCTGAGATGGAACCAGATAGGATTTCCAAGAACCTGAACCCGGTAAGCTGGGAAAAAAACAAAATCCCTGGCGAGAAGACACGCGGATTAGCTGGGAGCCCAAACCAGCCAAGTCGTCAAGGTAGGCCAGAACCTGAACACCTAACAGACGCAACCGGGCCATCACGACTCGAGTAAGGCGAGTGAACATGCGAGGTGCCAGTTTCAACCCGAATGGAAGGCAATGAAAGCGGTAAGCTTGATGCCCCACAACAAAACCGAGCCAGTCCCTAAACTGAAGGCTGTGCATGCCCTGAATCTGGCACCACTGGCCTACCATGACGGAAGAAACCCTGAGCCCTGGCACGACCTTTACGGGAAGGCCCTTCACGAGCCCCCGGAGCACCAATAAGTCCGACATAAGCCGGCAACTAACCAAAATCGCCTGCAGATACTGCACCACTGCAGTCTCTGCAAAAAACAATGGACAAAAAGGCGAAGACAACCTAAGAGCCAGGGCCCACGCGGATTCCAAGGAAGAAACAAGCTCCGCCTACTGATAGGCAAGGCGAGAAGCATAAAACCTTGAAACCGCATCCCGCAGGAGTGGCGCGAACAGCTTAAACAAGGCAGACGATGCCTGCACTGCTGAGGGCAGCGAACACAACCCAGCGATGGCCCCAAGCGCCCCCACATCCAACTCAAGCCAATCCGAGGACAGATCGAGGAGGGAAAAGAAACGCAGGGCCAGAGCAAGCAGGCCAAAATTATGCAAATCCTCCGCAACCAAGGCAGCCGAAAGGGAGGAAACCTGCACATGAAGCTGCATCAAACCCACATCCCGCAGAAGGGCAGGGGCGAACAAACACGCCTTAAGGTGCTCGAATTCGTGCCCCAGGAAAACCTGCAATGCAGTCTGAGCTTCCCTCCGCTCAAGAGTGCAGGACCGACAGAACGTGTGCCAAGCCTCCAGCAAAAAGAGCAGGCACTCTGCCAACAAGGATGACTCCGGAACTTCATAACCAACCCAGTACGGACAAGATGAACCGTACACAAAGGAGTGCGGATCCATCACGAAAGCATAATCCGGGTCGTGCAGAAAGGATGGGACCGAGGAACCCATAGGATCACAGAACCTAACCCGGGGAGGAGTAGACACCAAATCCAAATCGTATGAGGAGGGATCGAAAGAGAACCCTCGCCCTGTAACACTAAGCTCCGCTCTGAGGGCAGAAAAATCCAGGCGGAGTCCAATGGGTCCCAAGGCCCCCAAGTCAACCCCTTCCCTGCCCCTAGGAGTCCTACCCTGAGGACCCGGGGCCGAGCCGTCCTATAAAGGAAAAGCAGGAGCAGCTGAAAAAGCTGGAACAAAGGGGGCCCACTGGTCAGACTCAGAAGCTCCGTCAGGAGGACTAAGCTCGATTGACACCGCCGCAACCCCAGAAGGTTATTCCCCCAAGACCGCCCGAGTCTCAACACCAACTAGAACCTGATCCAACTCCGAAACCCTCAGACGCTTCGGAGCCTGAAGCAAGTGGGTGGGGAACAGGATGAACAGAAGGGGAAGAACTGGGAGGGGTGGATGGAACCAGAGCCGAAGCGACTCCCACTCCCAGGTCCGGGTCCCTATAACCAAAACGGGGCAATCTCGGGGCATCTGGGGCCGCAACCAACCTAGCGCATTGCAGCAACCTAAACCTAGCATACAACGCCGCAGCTGCCTGCACCCGCATATCATGATCAGTGGCTTGGGTGAACTGAAGTACAACAGAAAACAAATGTCGCACAACTCCAAGTCAAATAAATCACCGACCCAACAGGCAGGATGGCGGAGGCACAACCGGTGATTGTTACACTGAGACAAGGGAACAGAGCAACCTTCAAATTCGCACGTAGCGAGAGGGGTCCCCAAGGGTCACATCCATCGGACCATGGAGCCCCTGCAGGGTTTTCCAAGGCGCCTTATTAACACACTAAGGGAAGCCCAGGCAGGGTACTGCGAAACGGCACCCAAAACTACCAAACAATCTGCTAAAAGCTGAACTCTCGGGACGTGTCCACTCACGGGGGCCAAGCGGGGGACTCCACCAACCACAGAACAGAAGATATATATACACACACCCCCAACAGCTAAGGGAAGCCATGAAGGCAGATCCTCCTCCCCCCCCCCCCCCCCCCCACCAGGCAGAACAAAAACAAAAACAAAAGAATAACCCCGCAAGAGGACAACGTACCCAGGCGGAACAGAGCCGGCCGCTATAATTGGTGAAAACTAGCTATGCAGCACCCTGCGTCCTTACCAGTGACGAAAACTACCCCCTACCCAGAGACACACGGGGGCAAGAAAACCCCAGCAGACCCCAAGGGCGGCCAAGTACCGAGCAGTAAAAGGCACAGCAAAAGTCCCAAGGTGACTTGTGGAAGGTGGCCCCATGCTACAAGGGCAGCACTTACTGGGCACCTAGGGAAGGGAGCCCCCTAGGCGCATGTAACCCGAGTACCATGGAATATTTTCTAGGCTCACACCACCTGGAGAGAGAGTCCACGTCACTAGACACAGAACCGAGACAAAATTTCTGGAGCCAGAGGCACAGACCATCCCAGAATCATGTCAGTCAAGAACTGAAGGTTGGGTTACCGGTGCGAGAGTCTGGGGCTCCCCCTTTTCCCCTTTCCTGGGAGGGGGGTGGGGTTGCGCAGACATGGACAGGTGCTCTGTCCATGTCTGCGCATGGACAGTTCAGTTCCCTGCTTTTGGACTTCACCCCAGTGTTCTGTTTTGGTACTGGGTTCTTTCACATTTTCCTTCTTTTGTATCTCACTGCAGGCTTCTGTGTTGCAATGTCTGCATGTGGTTGTGGACTTCCGGTCAACTGCTCCTGACCTACTGGTTCCTTTTCTTGGGACAGGAGTAGCTAGGATTCCGGTCCTGGCTATGCCTTTTGTTTGTTTCTTTTCCGGAACGTACGTTTTTGTTTTCCTGCGGTACACGTCCTGCATAGGTCTCCTTATGTATATCTTGGAGACGCGTATGTCGTTCTTCCCTGCTGGAGCTGGTTGCGCTGCTCTTTTGGGTTGTGGGGTCGCTGTTTTTCGCTTTGTGTCTCTCGCTTTAGTTCGTGTCGCTCGTTTTCCTCTGCCTGGGCCCTGGCTCTTCAGTGTTTGACCTTGTTGGTCCTTCAGGGGTCCTGGGTGTGGGGGGGGGGGTTCCTCCCGGTTGGGGCATGTCTGCTCTCCCAGGTTGATTCCTTTTCAGCTCGCTGGGCTTGGGTTCCTGGTTCCCTGGCGGCCGTTCTTTCTGGTTTTTGGCAACCTTGGTTGGGGCGCTGCTTTACTCGTTTGCCGATCTTCAGGGTCTTCCCGTGGCTCCGCATTTTTTTACGGATTGGTCCGGCTCTGTACGAGGCTGGTTCATTCTTCCCCTCGAATCTTCACGTCTCAGGTTTTTGTCAAAAGTTTCTCGCCGCTTGTGTGGGCACTGGTGGCTTTGTTGTTGGTCTCCCAGCTGCGTACTTCATCTCGGCGACAGTGTGTAGCTTTCCTGGCTGTCCTTCCGGTTTTTCTATCACTGCGAAGGGTTCTTCGGTCTCTGATAGGGTTGTCTTGTCTTTCCCTTCGGGGTTCTTCCGGGACCGTCGTCTGGTGCTGTGTACTGTCCCCTCGTCTTGGGTGGCGCTGGTGGAGCCGCTCCAGCTTGTGTTTGGTGTTGCTATTACTTCTGCTCTGTTCCGCTTGCTGTCTTGGGTGTTGCTCACCTCCAGCCTGCTCTTGTGCTTCCGGTGCCGTCCTGGTCGTTGGCCCAGGTGGTCTATTTTCTTTCTTCTCGGTTTGTTATGATCCCTTCGGTTCTGGTGTGTTTTTTTGTTTTTCGGGTCTCCTCCTCCTGTTGGCGTTGACCTCTAAGGGTCGGGTTGGGGAGTTTCCAGCTCTCCTCCGGCACCCGTGTTTTTTTCTGCCTCATTTGGTCCTCGTGGTAGGTTGTTCGTTTGATGCAGTCTCCTTCTTTTCGGGTGATGTTTGGGTCTGCTGCTTTCCAGAGGGGTCCTTGGGTTGCTGCTTGGTTGTTGCAGAACCACAAATGAAGCACCCCTGGTCTGCTTCATTTGTTGTTCACTTGCGACTCTGCGCTGTTCTCTGCACATCTTGGCCTCTGGGGCCATAGATGCACTTTGGTTTGCCCAGGTTTCCTTTCTTCCCTCCTTCCTTTTTTGGGGTTCGGGTCTCCCAGGTCGTCTGCAGGGTCCTTTAGTTTCGCCTGTGGTCTTGTTTTCACGTTAGGGCACGTGGCATCCGCCTCTCGGATCCTTTTCTCATTTCCTTATCTGTGGTGAGGTAGCTCCGGGGAGCCAACCGGGCTCCTCCCAGAAAACTAGCCTAGAATGTAATTAAATGACATTTTCTGGGTGAGTCCCGGAGGCTCCCCAGCTTCCCTCCAGTCGGCTGTGTTTTTCACGTATTTTGACATCCAGCCTAAGAATTGCCGGTTGGATCACCAGCGTGGAGGGTCTGGGGCTTCCTCTTCCCCCTCCCGGGGAGGGGTGGGTTGTGCAGACGGTGGCACGGCGACGTGATGATGTCATGCCAATTTGATAATTTTGTTTGGGAAGTTCTGTCCACTCGTTCGGTTTTCGGTACCAATATTCTCACCAGAATATTGCTTTGTTTTGGGGTGCCTACCTTTCTGGGTGCCTATCCCGGTCGATGCCAGACATTGAATACTCCCAACCACAAGGGGATTTCTATAGGCCATTGCTCCTCATGCCTCTCTGAGGGGGCCAGGTTCTGGCTCGTGGTTCCCCGTAGGCAAGAACTCCAAGCACTTTGACTGTTGCCATAAAGTTATACATATCCATTCAGCCTGGATATCTCCAGGAAGCCTCTGGGACTCACCCAGAAAATGGTGTTTCATTACATTCAACGCTGGCTTTTTTATTCTATACAATGCAGATATGCAGTACAGATCTTAGGCCCCTCATCCCCCCAGAGAGTCCCTGATGACCCTCCCCTCTCTCCCGACACCCCCTGCTTTGAAACCATCCTCCCATACCCTGCACCTCGAGCCACTGCTATATGGGATTAATATGATATGGCCCGATGCCTGTCTGCATTATCTGGCAAAATCTCCAGTTATTCCAATTGCTATTTAGATATGGCGAAGTTTTGCCAGAAAAATATCTGGCCACACAAATCACTGGATAACAAAAATATTCAGGGGCCAGATTCACGAAGCAGTTATGCAAGCATTTACGAACCTGTACATCTTTTCTCAATCTTTGGCAGCTTTGTTTACAATTATTAAACAGTTAATGAGCTCCGAAGCACCAGGAGGCTGTTTATAACAATAACAACAATTGATTGGGAAGTTTTCATGCTTGTAAACTGTTTAATAAATGTAACCAAAGCCAGCAAAGATTGAGGAAAGATGTAAACATTCGTAAGTACTTGCGTAAAAGCTTCGTGAATCTGGCTCGAGATCAGTGGGCTTCAGATAAGCGAGTTCAAACAGTATATTTAAAAGTAAGGCTCTCATGACTACTGGAATATACCATTGAGCTCGTATGGGCAACAATGACATAGAAACATTGATGCAAAACAGAGATTGTCTTTTGATGAGGACTGCATTGCACCAAAACAGATGTTCATCATATGATGATGAAGGATATTGAGGGTTACTTACCTAGTTAAAGTATTTGTTCTATTTTTAATCATATCACTTGAAGGGCATTGCTGTTTGATGTAAATTGCTCAGTTTAGAGACTGTTGTGAGCCAATTAGTGATCCTTTTGTGCTATTAAAAACTGATGATATCCATTAAACTGTTTAACTGGCTTAACAAGATTGTTACTTGCTTAGCTATAAGATTTTTGGGATTCAGTTTCCCAGCCCATTATGTGCCTCTGTAATATTCACAACCGCTGCCCATAGGATGGGTATAAGGTGCATAATAAACAAACAGAATCAAAATCAATCTATTAACCCTCGTGTTGCTCGGGGCTAATTAGCATTTGTCACCCCAACCCATTCTCGCACTTGCTTATAGTCAATATTGGCTTATTAATATGTGCATGTGTGACATACTAATTTATTGTGAATATTTTAGTTTACTTTGAAAAGCTGAATAGAAAACAGCGACCTAACCTAACCTTCTTAGTATGTTAAGATAAGTATCTTATTGCTTCTTAATTACAATTAGTATTTAACCTATACATATAATGACATTACAGTTTTATAAAAATAATAAAACAAAACCAAAATATTTAAATAAATTGTAAAGTAACTCAGGATATTTTCAAATATTGTATAAAATCTCTATTGTTTAATAAAACTGATGAAGAAATACCTAATAATAAAACTGGTATTTAGCAAACCTGAAGGAAGAGTTTGTACCTTAAAAACAAAATATAACTTGGCATATACCACATATGTACTTATTAATCAGCCAAATAGTGACTATAAGCAATAAGTCATATATGTACTGTCTTGTGCGAGAGCGGGTTGCAACCCCACAGGCGCATACCAAAAAAAAAAAATGATTTTTTCTTCTAAACCTGTTAATTTGTGTTCTCTGATCATGGGAAAAATAATTAAAAAATCGTAAGTGGCATATATTGCCCGCTATAGGGAGGGGAAGTCTGGCAAAAAACAGGCGCTGACTCAGCGTGCGTCCCAGACGGTCTGTTGCTCCCAGCTGTCAGGCAAGAGTGGCCACAAAGAGATAATTGCCTAATTATTTGAATATGTCTGATTGATTTTTCATAGTTTTTTTGCTGTGATATTATTCAATAGTGTGTAGTGTGATATACAGTACAACCTCGATTCAACGTACTATATGGGACCAACCCCAGTTCGTTGGAGCGTTGGATTCGTTGCAAGAGGTGACCTTCAGGAGGCGTTTGTGTCAGTGTCTTTTTTTTTTTTTTCTTGTACACCATAAAAATGCATTATCATATTACATACTGTACCTATATATTACTTCTCTACTAAAAAATACTGTAATTCATAATATTTACTTTATTGTTGGAGTTATGTCCATCTTGACGTTTTGTGAAGTTGTGATTGCTCTACAGTAAATACGTGCTGTAATGCATTATGCCGTTAGCACTGTGTTGATTAAAAGTAGTTCTGTTGTATGTTGAGTACTACAATACAGTTTATGAAAACTATTGTACACTAAAATTACTGCAACTTTAATTTTAACACTGTGTACACACTTAAATTTAACACTTGTTCTAACTGTTCACGCCGCACACGATGTTTTTAGATGTTTGCATCAGCTTTGCTGGTGCTCGCTGCTGCTGTGGGTTCAGCTGCTTCTGAGCTGGTGCTGGCTGCTGTTGTACCAGTGCTGGGTGCAACTGTGCTCGTGCTGGGTACGGCTGTTCTTGTACTGGGTACGGATGTTCTCGTGCTGGGTATGGCTGTTCTCGTGCTGGGTACGGCTGTTCTCGTGCTGGGTTCGGCTGTTCTCGTGCTTGGTACGGCTGTTCTCGTGCTTGGTACGGCTGTTCTCGTGCTTGGTACGGCTGTTCTTGTGTTGGGTACGGCTGTTCTCGTGCTGGGTACGGCTGTTCTCGTGCTTAGTACGGCTGTTCTTGTGTTGGGTACAGCTGTTCTCGTGCTGGGTACGGCTGTGCTCGGGCTGGTTGATTTTCTGCTACTAGTTCTTGCAAAATATTGCTTCATTTTTGGCATTAATAAGGCACTATTAGTAAGCCCTGAGACATTTTGCTTTATAACCAAAGAGCTGTAGTAAAAAACTGGTCAGTTCCACAATTATTCTTCCACAGGTGGATAAATACTGTACGTCAATCGCAGACAAAGCTAAGGGTGCATACTGCACGAATGCAGACTAAGTCTATGCGTACACCCTTCAGTAGGCTGGTGTTTACGCCAGATCCAGTAACATAAACCTCTCTTAAATATTCGATTTACATCAAATTATATATTTTTGGGTTATATATTTAGTTTAGCAACATTATTACGTTAATAAGAGCTATAAAAAATACTTATTTTGGAACTGATTTATTAATTTTATTATTTCGAAGCCGTAGGTCACTGAACTGTGGCGATGAAATCGAACAAATCACACCTGGTGTTGTGTTCGATTTCCAGTAACATAAATTTCTCTCAAATATTCGATTTACATCAAATTATATATTTTTAGGTTACATGTTTAGTTTAGCAACATTATTACGGTAATAAGAGCTATAAAAAATACTTATTTTGGAACTGATTTATTAATTTTATTATTTCGAAGCCGTAGATCACTGAACTGTTGCGACGAAATCGAACAAAACAAGCATGGTGTTGTATGGACAGGGATTAGACATGTCCACTCGTGCTGGAGTTGTGCCGCCAATAACGTGAATAATTTCTCAAATAGCAGATATCTATCATATTACAGTATATTTTTGGTTTTATTTAGTTTAGTTTAATTAGAATAATAAAGTTATTAAAACACCAGTTTTAGAAATGATTTAATGTGAAACGTTCAAAGTCATGGGTCACTGAACTATGACAACACAGACGAAAGTGAGTGAAACCTCACTGTACAGTGAGGTTTACTGTACAGTATTCCCTAATCTGTTCACCCTCACTCGTCTTGTTTCATTGCAGAAAATGTATATCAGAAGATTTCAACACATTAGCTAGCTATTCACGCTTCAGCCTTTAAATTAATTTACAAAGATGCGTGTGCCACAATTTGGTGAACGAAAATCATTGAAACTCCGTCGTTCACTTGTGTGGACCACTCTGGCTGGTGTTTGGTTCATATGGTTCACTTGTTGTGTGCTCCACTTGTGTGATCCAACTTGTCATATGAAGGAATTATTAATTGTAATCTGTGATGGTATGGTAAAGTTTTCCACCACTCTATGAACTCTGTCCCAACATCG